>NC_135136.1:43376505-43683460 GCF_051014445.1 Colletes latitarsis | reverse complement strand
AATTTTGAAACCTTGAATCTTTTAAGAGCAATACGAGCGTCGATAAAATATCGTGTAGAGTCCTTAATCGAGACGAGTGCCTGTCTCAGCATATTTCCAAAAAATGTTGTAAGTGGGAAAGCCTGCAATATATATATATATTCATTTAAGTACTTTTCTTAATCGCGCGAAATACTCATGTGAATTAGGCCAAGGAGCACTTGGCAGTTTTCGCATAGATTCTCACGATTACCTATAGTACTTAAACGGTTAAACATCTTGTAGAGAGTAAAGGCTCCTAGCGATTGAAATATTGTTTGTAAATTTCCTTTAACTTGTAGTTAACTTGTTCGAAATTACTTATTCTAGTATTTTTCCAAAACGATTTTAAACAACTGGTTATATCAAACTTTTCATATTTCATGATAAAGTTGAATTTTTAAATTAAACTCTAACAATGTAATTATAAATTCTTCAGTTTTTAAAGATTTATGTATACCTGAGATGCAGATAAACTACTGCCTGAAGATAAATGAGCTAAAAATGTAACAATTGCTGATATTACAGGTATAGCTGATGTTAAAGAAATAGCAAAACTTTGGAAGTATACAATCTTATATAACCAGTGCTCTTCCTTCCTTCGTATATCTGAAAGATAATGATGATAACACGTTAAAGGATTATGAAAATCAATAATGGTATTTGTCAAATGTTTCTAAAAAATGCCAATCATACCAAGAAGTTTATGACTAAAGTATTTTTCCCATGAACACATCTTAATTAATTTTATACATTCTAAAATTTCGTTCGTCAGTTTCACTCGTTTATCTGTAATGACAACAGTCTTGGAACGAAAATGTCCGACTATGCGAGAAATAAGATACTGTCGAAATAAACATACATTTGTAGTGTTATAATAGTGTAGTTTTAGGCACAGGAAAATTGATATAAAAATTTGTTACTCACCTGACAAGGATAAAATATAAGAAAAACGAATATTCCGAGAATGGCTAATGGACTGAATATCCATAATATATAAATTATACCGCAGGTAATAATTATTGGACCACTAATTATCATAGGTCCATAAATGATTACATCAAAAAGCCTCTGACTATCGTTAGTAAATAAATTAGTTAACTAAAATTATGAAAAATGACAGATAATAAATCAGAGTAAAAGGAATTCTTAATTATATTCATATACCGAATGAATCTTACTTCTCCTGTACTTTTATTTCCAAGGTTATTTAATCTCATGATTTTCTTGTACAAAAGAGTAGTACAAGCAGACTTTAATCTTAATGCTGTTCTAATATTTGTATTCCAAGTCCACGTAAAAAATAGCATTCTTAAGAAATCACAGCATGTTAGTAATACTGCCCATTTTATGCCAACCCACGTATCTTCTTCCGGCGATTGAACACGTTCCAATACCTTTTTCATTAATATCATCTAAAAAACAAATATTTAGTCAAGTAAATGATGAGAATAATTTCCACTTTTACACGATATGAAGAGTTTAACGATTTCCATAAAAACAGATGTCATACAGGACTTATAAATCCGCAAATCACAGAACATATTAGTAAGAACCAAGCTATGCATATCCTTGTTCGAACAAATCGCCAGGCAACGATTGCAAGTGACGCTGAACGCGGGCCACGTTTATTTAGCTCCTCTTGCCAAAGTACCTCTAATCTAATCATGAAATTATAATTTGAATTGTATCTTTCTATTGCCAGTTACATTAACATAATATGCTTACCTCTGTGCATTGTACTTGGAAGTCTCATAAGACGAAATACGTGGTATATCTTGTATGGTAATACCCTTCTTATATGCTCTCCATATATATGGTGTTATCCAAGTATAAAAGATGTAGGAAAATAATCCAGCACTGTCTGCTGGCATACTTTCTTTATTCCTAAAATATGCAATAAACAGATTCTTTAGAAACAACTTTTTAAAATATAAATTTATTCTCTACATACTGTGTCTCATGACGTATTGGTATAAGATTTCTTAGAGCTGGATTATATCGACTTATGTTAGACCTGCGAATATATTCTACTGCTATTTTTGGTGAGCGTGAATTTGCACTAGGAAGTAGAAAATGCTGTCCTTGATTAGAATCATTGTATCTGAAAAAGTATTGATTTCTTATTAACATTCAACAAATATAAAAACTATTGCCTTGTACCTTTCCCTATCGATATACTGTATCTCATTATTCTCGCTTTGCTCATTAATAACATTATCCTCAGTCTTGTTTTCCATGACTATGTCCTGGTACTGTAATAAATAAAGTTTGAAATAGCATTAGGTAATGCGATACAATTAAATTACAAACTAATTCTTAAACTAATACATTTATAATCGTATCCACGCGTGATTATCGTTGCAATAAAATTAAAATAAAAATCGTATTTTACATACGAGTTGTACATTCGTTTATTCTATATGTATATCTTAAACCAGAGGGGAAAAAATTAATTCGATCAATTCAAGACGTTCCGTGAACAACACATGCTGCAATTCGCTCGACGCACGTAATGAATATTATTCGTGTCGGATCTCTGATAAAGAAATCTAATCTTTTCTAATCAACGATAGGAACGAGGTAAAACCAAACAAATAAATATTACGTAAATTTCTGTTTTCAAATGTCCGCCTTATATGGCCTGCTCACTGTGAATTAACAAATTCATTAAACGCACACGACGCGGCCGTAAATTAACCTGATTCTGTTGACAATTTTGAGATTTCTTAACGCAGCGGCGAGAGACAGTGCCTTCGGTTCCATGTTTTCGAGAATTTGTCTTCCAGAAACAACCGAACAATGGAAAAATATGGACGTTACTTTTATTAAAAGTACGCGGTTGTGTGTAGGTAACTGTCAACGAGTGACAATTTTCATAAAAGTAATATTTACTTACGTTTTACGTTAAAAGTATCGAGTTTGATTCCGAACTATGTCCTGTCATACAGAACCCGATCCTTTCTTTATGCGTATGTTCTCTTAAATTGCTCAGCTTTAGGCTAGTTACTTACTTACGCACGCGAGCTCAAAGAATATACATATGTATATATAACAACAATAATTCAAACGACGCTGAGACTGCCTGAGACGTTGTCAAGAAAGATAGAGTTTCTGTAACTGGCCACCGTTAACTATGTATGTACCTTCTATTCGTTTACTTTTGTTCCTATCGGGAACAATAGCGAGAACAAAAGACAGTTCCGAAACGTCAATAATTGTTTTTGATGAAACACAGTCCTGACCTGACAAAAATATCGATCGCATACAATGATCCATAAAACTTTTCGTTATAACATATCATATACTACATGAAAATGAAATTTATTCAACTCGATTTAACCCTTTGCGTATGTTTACTGATTAAACCCCTGACGTACGATTTAATTGCAAAACCTAACAAGTGTAGCCTCATCATTGTCAAACTTGTTATAAAGGGCTTATTGTAAGTCAGACTCGTCATTGTACGATACGGGGTTAATAACATCTTTATATTTATAAGCAAAATTTGCAGACGAGTAACGCAAACATATGTACATACGTATATGAGTTCATCGGCCACATTGATAATTCCCACGCAGTGCATACATACATATAATACATGCATACGTCGATCGTCCGCAAAACAGCATAGGGGCAAATAAAAACAAATCTCTTTTCTTTATGTAAATAAAACATTTATTATATGGAATATACATGTATATGTACAATATTGGTCCATGAAAGTCTTCGTTCAATTAATAATAATACGAATTTATATTAATATTTCATTTCATGGGGTAACACTTCGTATGAATTATAATGCCTATTATTAGCTATGGATCGTAGATAATGCCAATGCTCGTTCAATGACAAGTTTCAAGTAATAGTGAGGATAGCCACGGAACATTATGCGAGACGACATTACTGTACTCGGTACAGTATGGCATACGGAATATCTGTGATAAATATTCCTTTGTTTGCATTCGTCTTCCAAGGTGTCCAATTTAGTATGCGATTCAATCTTAAATTCAACAAATGCAAGCTGACGTGTAAATAAATTTATTTTTAATACTTTTCATGTAGAACAAATTTAGTTAGGGTCACAATAAGAGACTTTTAATTATGAAGATAGTATTTATTGTTATATTTTATAAAACACAGGTCACATCAAACATTCACCATTCCTATTAATTTCATATACAAGATAATTTATAAGCATACATTTTATCTTTTGCAAACAGGTTTCTCTCTCGTACAAAATATAAGGTCCTAAACGAATACAGGTATTCCCACATTGTTTACAACATTTATTTTCACAATAAAAGATAAAGGAGCATTTTATCTTCGGTTAACTTGTACACAGTGAAATATTACATGCATCTTGAAGTAAATATCCTTGAAGGGACTTGTAAAGCTAAAACCGTTACAAGTAAAATTGACTCGTTCAAAAGCGGATATATCTTTTGTAAATGCCAAGAATGGAATAACGTACAACAGGATTTTAACACATGCTGAATCAATTTTCTAACTATTCTCCTTCGTGGGTCTTGTATGCCATTAAAACGAGATGATACAAAGTTCTCGTTATGTTTTTCAGACGAATCGTATTTGATAAGGTTAACGTAAACTATGTAAATATAACTGTGAATTATTATTCAGATAAATATATTACAGTATGAAATAATTGCTGATGATAGTTTGCATTCGATATAAACTATATTCTGCACGAATGCAAACGTATTATTCCTAACTCTGCCAATAACTTGTTGTCGAAGCTTTTATTAGATAATTTATAAATATTCTTACTTTATGATATCATTAGAATTTGGAACACTTTTTGTGAGGTTTTTAATGAAACAGCGGATGTACAATGCATCGAAACGATGAAACAGAAAAAGAAAATATCAAATGATTTTTGTAACTTAGGTTTTTATACGATAAAACAAAATTAATTAAACTAATAAATTTATATAAAGTGTCTTTTACGAAATGATCGAATACTTATAACTGAAACGCATGTAATTTAACATTTAACGTTTTCGTAAAAATAAAATGAAAATGAAAGAAAGACAAAGTAAAACATAATAATGAACTCTGGCCAATCGAACTTATCTTCTAAATATAATTAACTAATTAATGTCCACTGATAATACTTCAGCGTTATTAGACCCGAAACATAAGTTTTTACGTTTTGTTTGCGATTAATATGTGTACGTACTTCATAAAACGTAGTGAAATAGTATTAATCAGTTTCTAATTAAACGCAATACAGAAACCAAGTTTCATTGTGACGATATTAATTCAATGTGATAAAAGTTTGATTTACGAAACATTTTATCGTCGATAGCGTAAGAAACGCGACATCCGACCTCAAAAACTATTATAATTATTTCCTCCTAGCTGAGAGCTGAAACCTCTGTTTGGAGAGTAGCCGGGCCTGAAGTTATTACCCAAACCTAGTAATACAGAAGACCACGATATTTATCAAAGCGTAGAAATTGAGATAAATAAATAATAAGATATTTAAAAATAAAAACATACCTCCACAGAAATTTCCAATACCACCCAATGACATTCCACTTGATCCACCAGATGAATTTAGGAATAATTCAATGTATCTGTGAGACATGTGACTCTTATCCTATAATACAAGATTGCAACAATAAAACAAACAGTTTTATGGATAAGAATCTATGTAACGATTACATTAACATCTAATGAGCAAACCTTTGACATAGCTTTAACAGCCTCCTCGTGAGTTGCAAATTCTACGTCCGCTTCTCCAGAAGGACGACCTCCATTTTCGAGAATAATTCTAACATTCAATGGCTCGATAGGTCTGAAGAACTACAATCAAATAATCAAACTTATTACAGTAATATTAGGAAACAATTTTTTCGCTCCAATAATAGCTTAGATAAAAATTGTAATGAATTCATTAGTTTTGTTTAAAGACTTACATCAGCTATATCTTGTTCTGTAGCTTTGAATGGTAAACCACGCATATGTATACTGTGAATGGCAGAATTACCACCCCACGTATCACCACTTCCTCGAAAGTTTCCACCTTTCATGTCTAGACCACCTCGCATACCCATGCTACCGCCACGGGAATCAAAATTGTTACCACTTCCCCAGGGACCACCATCAAAATCTATGTATTAAGTATTAAATAATAATATATAACGCAAGATGTCCCATTTTAATTTCCCTCTATCTTGCAATGTGGGAAGATGACAAATTTTATGTATTTAGAAATGAAATATATTACCTCTGTTCCTGGAACCTCTGCCGTTATTACTAAAACGGTTCATTCCACCGAAACGGGCACCTCGATCATAGGGAGCTGGTCTTTGATTAAAGCCACCCATTGGGCCGCCTCGCATTTTTGGTCCAATACTAGTGTGCACTTCGGATAAACTGCTTCGGAAGATTTCGATGTATCTGTCAAGATTGGTAATAAATCATTCGCATTTACATATCAACATTACCGCCGTTCATATTCGGCTGCCTTCCAATAGGAAAGTTCGATACAAAAATATCAATGATCACAAGTTTGGATTGTTTGAATGAAGAGAGAGAGAGAGAGAGAGAGAGAGAGAGAGAGAGAGAGAGAGAGAGAGAGAGAGAGAGAGAGAGAGAGAGAGAGAAGATATATATATATATAATATATATATATATATATTATATATATATAAATGGGAAATACGAATCTGAAATAAAGATTCTGCACATAGCAGAAATAAACTTGATTACTGTGTAATTATAAAAAAGAAATGATTCGAAGAAAAAATCCATACTGAAGATTTTGTAACAGATTAACTGTTCATACTACACCTCCACGTATTTATTAAACATCTGTAGATACCCTCCCTCGGTGACATTGCATTCTGATGTACTTATGTCACCCTAGCCTGTGAGACGCTGATGATCTTCGGGTATATGACAATTACAATTGCACTTTATGCAATTTGATAAAATATAAACAGATACTTGTATCGAGAGAAGCGATACGATTAAAAGAAACATACTATCATAACAATAAATTATTTCCGTGCAATAACGAGCTGTAACGTTACTAGTGAATTTATTGAAATTGTGCAAAGCCTTTGAGCTTGAAATTATTCTTTTGCATAAAACGTACAATTGTGCAATTGTCAAACAGTTGTGCCAAATTAGATCGATGATTACTACCTCTGTAGCGCCCACCCATCCTGGGTTAGCCCTACCCACCTCCCATGGGATTTGATGACGATGTAAGGGGGTACCTCCCGCCCGGCACCCACCCACAGGTTTCAGTTGGGCCAACAGTACTTTCGCTTACGAACGACTAACTTCCTTTTTGTGTTCAGAGGGAAGCAGTTTCTTTATGCAATCAATTTGTTAAATGCTACTCGAATGTTTTCAAAATATTTATTCTAATGAATGTAAATCAATAAGTAAACGAACATTTAATGATGTAATTCATAGAATATCAATTTTAAGAACAACGTCTCTCGGTTCGTTAAAAATGTAATAAAGAAACTGCATCTGCTTAATAACTTGTTCCCGCTATTTACTAACAAAATTTATATACCTACATGTACTACAATCATAAAATGATATTGAAAAGTCATAAGTATACCCAAACCCAGCTAGCGTCAGTGCCCCACCTGTGTCCTATCTTTTCCTTGTGTTTCTGCAGAGCGCGCTCCGCAACATCTTTGTTAACAAATTGAACGTAAGCCTCCCCAGTACTGCGGCCCGTGTAGTCTGTCGGTAGTGAAATTCCGTTCGGCAATATCTCCAACCCTGACCCACACATAATCAAACATCGACATTGTAACGTAACACCCATTATTAATTAAAGTATCGTCAGTTTATAAAAACCCTTATAAAGAAGCAAGATTTTCAATATCCTTTGCACAATACGTGCAAAATGTCTCGCTCCAATAATGTATTTTCTTTTAACAAATTCAACAAAACTTGTACTGTGCCGAAGTTAAGAATTAAGTACTGCCTTCAAAACACAAAGGTATATTATAAATAAAATATGAAGCACATGTAAATCATAATGGAAGTCTTTCAGTCCAGGGCTAGTAGGACATAGGAACTTTAGCCTTCAATCTTAAATCTTAACTCAGGCTGTTTGATAATTACGAAACAAAGGGACAGTGCTCGAGACGGATATAAAACCAATTTTGGAATTCGAATTCATTAATTACTAAGCCAGTATGTAGGAAATAAATTTTATTATTACACACCTTACACCTTGTACTTGAAAAGAAAGATGTATTTAACATAGACTTTCTTATTATTATAATTTTACGAACCTATGTTTATACTAGAACGAAACGGAAAATAAAAAAATAATGTTAGTTCGTTTTCAGTTACCATGGAATACATGTAGTACACTGTATAACCATCAAAAGCATTTGGTCCCTGTGGTTCAAGATTATTCTTTTAAATAACAAAAATCATACAAGAGGGATATAATTTGATCGAAAGAATAAGGATATGTTGGTTGTAACAAGGTTAAAGTGAATTTCTAAGAATAGATTATAATAAAAAAATAGTTCTACTACAAACTCATGTATGGTGTACAAAATACCTGAAAAGAACTGTGCTATTTCTTCTTTGGAACATCCAAAGGGCAGGCCACGTAGTCTCACACAACCATCATCCATAGCATTTTCTAGATTAAAACCATTTCTCTTGACTACCCACTTCATTTCACCCCTTTTTGCTTTAAAGACTACAACAAAGGAAGAAAAAATTATTCATAACATTCTTAAACATTGTAATACTTACAGTATTTTTAACACATTTGCATTAACTAGTTATCCAAACCTTGTACATGGCTTACCTTCTACGTAACGATGACCCATATGATCTCTGTCTCTTTTACAAGCCTTTTGTATATCTTCTGGTGTATCCATTTCTACATAAGCTTCTCCACTAGGACGACCTTCTCTTGACATGGTCATGTGAACACCAGTTTTACCATTTGAAATAGAGCAATCACCAAAGAATTTCATAATTTCATCAACAGTGGTAGACCATGGAAGACCGCGTAATTTGATGACGTAGCCATCATCATCGTTATCTCCGCTACCATTTGACATGACTATAATCTGAAATAAATGCAAATATATTTCAATACTTTCTTTAAGTTGTAAGATACCAGCATGAATGAAAATGAACATTATTCAATCATCATTATCTATCATGAATTACGTTTCTTAGAACTACTTCATCACGTGTAATTCAGTTAAATAATATTTCTATTACAAATATGGTTCTTTGAAAGAATAGCAGTTCAGAAATCTGAAGGTCATAGGCATGCCAAAGAACTTTGTAATAAACAGAAGTATGATGACGCGTGCCATCCGATTTAATACTACTAAATGTAAACAGTTTAAATACACGAAAGGAAAACGCAAAAATTTTAAAGCCTAGTAGGATGAACATTTCTGGAAAAAAGATGTTTCATTACAGGAAAATTTATAATACCGTTAATACTTTACTGAAGGCTTTCCGCAAATTATATTTATTTGTTTTTTGAAATTCAAATATATCGCCGATACTTACAGATTTTTCGTATCGGACTACGAAACAGAAGAAATTACAAATTAATTTCAATTGACAGCAAACGGTCGGCCAACACCACGCTCTACGAGACTACCAGCAAAATGGCGTCCGCTACAACGTTACTTAAGGCTGGCTCACAAAATCAACGTAATATTACGTATATCAACGTAAATTTCATTGCATAAAGAATTCTTTGTATTTTACTATGTACAAAAGTCTATATTTTATCCACAGCAACCTTAACGTAATGACGTATTCAATAATAATTGTCTTTACAGTTTTCGATGTCAAAAACTTGAAAGATGTAGATTTGTACCTCCAAATTTACGAATGTACTGGATATCTTAAGTAATTTTAGTTTTTAAGAAATTTAAATACTACGCATTATTAATTATTCAATGAATTACATTATATTTATAAAGTTAGATATTATTGTCAGTAAAATACTTACTTACTGTTTTGCGAAGGCGACACTTGCCAATTTTTGTGAAACCGATTTTCCATGCGCATGCGCCTAAATTGACCAATAAGATTTCCAAGTGATGACGTGCTTTGGAAATGAAGCTCTAGTACGCATGCTCAGCGAGTTTGCTACAGTAGAAATTCTTATTACGTAACAGTCGCGCGGGCTTCGCTCACGGCGTAAGTACAAGTTATGTCGCAGCTCCGTTATACTTTGTTATATCTGGTGTATTATTTATTAAAATATTAGGTGCGGACAAGTGTGATTATGTCTTTGCAAAGAGTATTTAAATACAATTATTCCGTATGTAATAATAGATCCTGTGCATTTTAGTGCATCGGTGCGACAATTTTTAAATCGCATGTTTGGATCGCGTTGGATAGGTCAACGTCTTGCACCAAAATTGCGGTTTTCGCGATCATCCGATTTAAATCCGCTTGACTTTTTTCTTCGGAGTGCGGTAAAGAAATTAGTTTATACTATAGTAAAGAGCATAACTATATCAGTAACCACGAGTTTCTTTTTTTCATTCATTTTTTATTGCTATTAGCGTTAAGGTTTACAAAAATTAAACATAATAGGAACATTTCGTAGGAATGAAGGTATCATAAATAATTTGTTAAAGTTACGAAATTTCTTTTCTTTGCCTCTAATAAGAAATATTCCCTGATACAGTTTTGCACAATGTTCTAGCGGCAAAGTTAAACCCAGTGTTTCAGATGTAACTATTTATTTATACAATGCCTTATGTAGCAGTGTTTACATGAAGTTTGTGCACAACTTAATACGCAATTTACTGTTGATTTTCAAACGAAAAAGTTCTCTTATATAGTAAATTACGGATTATCAATACGTTAAATTGTAAAATGTTGTTATAACTTTTTCGATTGGTTCTTTTAATGGAACAAATATTTATTACAAAGTTCAAAATAACAGCATACTTACAAGCGTACTGTGACGACGTAGGGAAAACAGGACTTGGTAACTTTCCCCTCGCACAGCACCAATTCGTGTTTTACCGAGTATTCCTAAACCTATCAAAATGTCGATCTACGACAATAATTTGCCCCATTATATTGATTGTTCTTCATATAATAAAATATTTAGATAATTGTATTTTAATTAGAATCTTATGATCTGATATTAAATTCTGACGAAAATATCGTGTACAATAAAATATTGTAAATTGTAAAGTTAACGAAAGTGGTTGATGCATCTGCAGTCACGTCCAAGCAGAGGTCGTGACTGCATCTAAAAAGGTGTAGTCCCGTACGGCAGTAGAACGATTGAAGTCGAGGGATTGCGGAGAAGGTAGTTGACAAAACGTCTATCGTACAATCGTGGGAAGTGTATGGTGGATTTAAAGGGATATCGTTCACAGTTAAACTTCATAGTGTCACACGGCCCGAAGGAAATCAACGACACGCAAAGGCCGTGTATAATCGTGAATCAAATATCAGCGACAGGTCATCGCACGAGCGCACAATGAGCTTCCTATTGTAAGTTGTTTTTTTTTTTTATTTTTTCCTTTCGAGTGAAAATCGACTTTTCCCCACCCCCGGTACGCTTTCGCGATTCTATGTCGATCGTATGCGCCACAAAACAACGAATAAGCAGATGCTCATCGCGCCCCGTGAATTTGTCGTTTGATATATCGTTAAATTTAATCGCTGACGACGAATGACAGCGTAGAAGTGTCGGTAATTTGTCTCACGGACCGGGTCACAAATGCGACAAATACTGACAGAAATCGTCTCCGTCAGTTCCATTTGCTTGCCTAAGCTCGGCTAATTTGGGTTCCCGACCCATTCCGCTCGAATTCGTGTACATCGCGATCGACCAATCGGCGGATACCTAAAAATAGCGCAATACCACGATTTCTTTAAAAAATTCATCGTTTTCTTCGTATGATTTTTTACCCTCTACTTTTTTCATCGCTTTCACCCGTACTCGGTTTCGTCATACGTCAAATTTATCGAATGGACATTCATTATCTGCGAATCGTGCCGCGAAAGTAAAATTTATTTCTTCTTTTCTTTTTTCTTTTTTTTGCAACGTCTCCGTTATCGGGGCGGAGAATTTTAATCGTGATTGATATCGATCGATTTCCGTATATCCGCCCTAATCAGAACTGAACGAAAGATGGCTCTCAATTAGTAAATAGTAAACAGTTTACGTTGGTTTCAAATCTAATCCACTGAATTTTAATAAAATGCAACGGGAATTTTACTTTATTTTCATAGTTGTGCAAATGTTTTTAACATTGTTGGTACAAAATGAGTTTGTGTAATATTCTTTGAAGTTGTTGTTAAAAATGTTTTCATGGATTTGTTAAGCGGAAGCAGGTCTTCAAAAACCTTTAAGCCAAAGAAGAATATTCCTGAAGGAACTCATCAATATGACTTGATGAAACATGCAGCTGCTACTTTAGGTTCTGGAAATTTGAGACTCGCAGTTATGCTTCCAGAGGGTGAAGATTTAAATGAATGGGTCGCGGTGAACAGTATGTACAACATTATACAAACATACTTATGTTCTTTGCAATGGTACCATTAATCATTTATTGTTTCAGCTGTTGATTTTTTCAATCAAATCAACATGTTATATGGCACCATCACAGAATTTTGTACAGAAGAAAGTTGTCCCATCATGTCTGCAGGACCAAAATATGAATACCATTGGGCTGATGGGCATACTGTCAAGAAACCAATTAAATGTTCAGCGCCAAAATATATTGATTATTTAATGACTTGGGTGCAGGATCAGTTAGACGATGAAACATTGTTTCCTTCAAAAATTGGTAAACAATATTGTTTTGTTGAACTGTTGTTACTTGAAATATAGAACTGACAAAAGTTTTCGTTGTCTAGGTGTCCCTTTTCCAAAAAATTTCTTGTCCATTGCTAAGACAATATTAAAACGGCTGTTCAGAGTATACGCTCATATCTATCATCAACATTTTAGCGAAGTTGTACAGCTCGGTGAGGAGGCACATTTAAATACATCGTTCAAACACTTCATATTTTTTGTTCAGGTAAGGGAATAAAGTTAAATGAATTTTTAAAGAGATTTTCTAATTATTATTCTCTCCCCTTGTTTATTATAGGAGTTCAATTTGATAGAGAGACGAGAATTAGCGCCGTTACAGGAATTAATAGAGAAATTAACGGCAAAAGACGCTCGATGAATGATCTCAATCGTCATCCGAAAACTCCTCCAAAGAATCTCACCCGTGCTATCTTTTAACAAACGTGTAACTGCGCCTGTTATTTAACTAACCCAATCATTGCTAACGCGATCACTGCCTCGAAACAGGATTAGCTGATCATACGACGTTTTATTCATTTACGAGAAGAGAAGTGACTGATATATGTTTCATAACGAACCACGGATTTATTAAGCAGAAAATGATTTTCGAAAAAAAGCTAATGTTTTGGCTGTTTACGAAACGGAAACGGTAACATTATGGTAATGATTAAGAGGGTGAAGATTACTAATGTAGACTTTTGTAAAATAGTTATACATTCGATACGCATCGTAGTACTCGTATTGTTTTATGTTTTGAAAAGTGAAATGTTTTTAAATCATACACGAAGAGATTAATTCATATCGGCTTTAGAGCAGATATAGCTTTGTAAACTGTTCAAACAACGATGATACTCGGTCTTGCGCTTCTATTTTCATCATTCGATATTCCATCTGAACTATCGCGTTACACAATTCTATTACCCCTTTAAAAGTATCGTTGCTTTTCATGATCGGAGCGATAAGCTGGTTTATCCGATAACGAAAAAACAAAAGAAAACATTGCTCTCGATTGTATTTTTAACTAGAAACAGTTCAAAACGTTGCCGAATGAGTTGAACGAATCGGAATATAATGTTTATATTACGATACTGCACATTGTTGGTATATCAAATTATTAAGTTAATATAATGCTATTATATTACTTCATAATATGTAATTAGTTTAGACGATTATCGTGTTAAGCGCTTAATAGAAACTATTTATAGATTTAGGAATTTTATACGCACTACATTTTATCCTTTATACGAGTGAGTTTTGAGTCTGTTCTATTTTAGAAAGCATATTATATTTAAGCCGTTCACGTCGTATTATTGGAAAAAATGTTTGATGACTTTTATCATCTTTATCTAGAAATTGTTTGTTTGTTGATATGTGAAAAATTGACGCGCGCGTTAACGGCATTTCCCTTAGAGAACGGAATCATCGATTCACGGAGATAGTCATGATTTCACGGTTTAGAGTTAATTCTCAATGGATGCAGGGTATCCCAGGAAGAACGGAAAGGACAAACTTTTCGCATACATATAATAAACACGTGCGACGTGTGTACTTACGAAACAGTACACATTCTCATGGGTTACATTTCGCTATTAAGAGCAATTTGATAGAGATATCAAATAGGATATATTCGTTTGTAGCGCGTTCAGCAACGTATGTTTATTCTCTCGCTTATAGGAAATGAGATGTATATATATATATATATATATATATATATATATATATATATATGCATATATAAATATATATACATATATATATATCTTTATATGCATATATAAAGATGCTTAGTGTTTCCACTCGTGGCGAGCTATACCGTTGCATTCAAGTATTAAATGGACGCATTGTATCCGCTTGTAACGATAGAAATACTTTTCTGTTCACACTCTGCCCATTGCTGTGATGATCAGAGTTTTGCATTTTCACGTAACGTGCAACGCTTATGCGGAGATATAAATTTAAGTATACCTTCGTACTGCTATCGATATAAATTGCAATTGTTTAGAAAGAAGAAGAAACATAAATGCGTTTCGCCTTCGCGTTGGGGAAAAAGTCGTCATTTTTAATTATTGGAAACGAATTTACTTTCATTCAGAGTGTCCCAAGATGGAGTATCATGTGAAACAGTTGCTTAAACGCAACAAAATTTTTTCTTTTTTCAATGTTTCTAATTTTACATTTAACATTAACTCAGAAACATTTTTCAAAGTAATTTCAAGACCATAGATCAACAATATCTTGATACTTAATAATTATTTCATGGAACATTTGTTTTGCAGCAGTCTGGATATCACGATCCAGTAAACGCGAAGTTAGGAATTGAAAGAATTCAAGAGGCGTTCTATCTACTTACGCGTACACACAAGAAATGTGCATGTTGCATTTGAAACGAGCGTAGGAACAAATGATATATTTTTAAGCGTCCGAGGACCGAATACACGAGGAATTTTATTTGTTTTTTTTTTCTCTCGACCGGCGTTGAACGTATCGTGACACCGTATGTAATTCATGTGATACTATTTGATGTCAATCGCGAGAGGATCAATGAGAAATTTTACGAGGTCCAGGACTAATATAAATGTATTTTATTATAAACGATCGTAAAACGAGTAGCTTTGATAACGATGATATTTATCGACGATAGCGGAAGGGGAAGAAAGTAGATACGAAAGGAAACGGAAGAAAGGTCCAGTCGATGGAATTTTTTAATAAATGATGATGGTGTTTACAGGTGCGCTGAATGTAAAACGTATAAACAAACAGTAATAACAATAATAATAATAGCTCGTAACGACGATAATGATTATACTCAGTACTTAAGGATGAAAACAGGAGTTGTACCTTGTAGATACATTTTTCTCACAGAAGAAACGATGTTGCTTCTTTTAAAAACGACATCGTCGAATAGTTGTGTTTGCTATAGAAGTTATTTCACGCAGTAACACTGTTATGAATTACAATTAGTATTATTAATATTATTATTGCTATTTATACACGTATACGTACCATGTCACGGCGCTAAATGATCATCCCTAGCATTCGGATATTTTCACAGTGTAAAAAAAAAAAGATCTGTCTCAGAAACTGTTCTCTTTTTGGAAAAATATACGCGAAATTTTAGTAAACAGACCACTGGTACAGAGAATTGTTTCGAGGATCGAATTATCGTCGACGTTATGTTTGTTTCTCTTGGGGTATATTCTGGGCATCGCTGGAAGCTCTTGTTTAATGCAAATCGAACCTTTAATCCTTTTAATGAGATTTTACAATTAGTTACAAAACTACACGAGTCTTTCATTTTAATTTAAAAGAAAGATAAATTAAGAAATGTTGGAAAATTGTGGAAACTATACAATAGAAAATATGTTCGTTTTTAACCAGACAAACGCTCGTGTAAAACTGTATTCGAAGTCTAAGAATTTGGGGTCAGGTCGCAGAGTAATACGAAAAAATGTACAACAACAAAGAAAGAAGACTAGTTAATGGGGGTATACTACTGTAAAACGCGTATTTTTTATAAACAAAGCAAAAAACTATACAACTTTTTTGGTTGAAGTTTTCTCAAAGTAAAATAATCATCATTTCTTAATTGATTCTTAATTAGGACGAGTTTTACTGTAGTAGATACTAAAATGACAGGAAAATAGTCAATAATTAAAAGAGTAGTAACACTTTGTTTAAGTAATAATTTAGTTATCGATTTTTGAATGTTTTTTGTCATATTTGTGAACTAAAAAAATAGGAAAGGATCAAGGAGTTTGGATACAGGTTATTGCACATATAAACTGTTTTTCGAGTGAATGTAAAAAAGAAATCAATTGTTTAAAAGATTTACAGAAGAATACCTTCTTAACAAGACAAGTTTATGTTCGAAATTAATTTTCAAATGGCCTTCGTCATGCAAAGAGCTTTCAGAAAACTGATTGTCCATTTGTCTTTTAATAACGCTGGTGATATACATACATATACATATACATATATATCTGTGCAATGTAAATAATATTTTTCTCAAATAAACGGAAGCTGACGCGTAACCAGGATACAACGTTGCATTCTTTGCACTCTCGTTATATTTTATTGTTTTTAGTTTAAAAATAGTACTGGAACCTAATGAGATATCAAAATACACGGGTATCCGGGTAATTAATGTACTTATATTTTAATTCGTGTGATTTGCACGTACTCGGATATTCCTAACCTCTATTTTGCGAATCCTGAAACATACGGTTATCTATGTATTTAATGTATCTAGATTTTAATTCGATTATAAACCATAAAAATAAAACTGCATATCTAACAGAAATACATAGATTAACGTTTGTTAAGGTAATAGGGTAACAAGTAAATCAGAAGAAACAATTACGAATTATTTAAAAATAGTTTTATTTAAGTAACATTGTATTTTGATGCAGAAACGTAAAAGTATCAACACTTTTTGGCAGTATACAATTTCTTTTCGATGTAAGAATACTCCCAGTCATTATGCTATCTTCCACAGACGAGGTATTCGACTAGATCTTACATCCAATGTATTTTTCCAGCCTATTTTTCTGGGCCCCATTCCCATCAGGTTACAGACATGAACGCAAGAGGAAGTAAGACAAAAAATGATACTACGCGTATGTATGTTTTATTGTACCGATTATCTGGAATATACAATTAACATTTATTCCTTTATTTCCTAGCCTTGAGATACACTACTTGAAAGTGGAACAAAATGTTAAGAAGATCGTGCATCAAAGAGTAAGGGGATCCTTGTAAAAAGGCTTGAATTTTCCACTTCGAGATGATTTTAATGAGTCATTGGTTATTCGACGGTCAATAATGAGGTTGATATCAAGGTTAGCGATCCAGTGAAGACCAAGGAAATGCCAATAGGTAGGACCAATTAAATACATACATTCACTATTGTAGGGGTTATGGTCGATTAGGTGGACAAATTTTTCCATCTATTCGAAATTTTTTTCTCGAAAGTGCGTAGGATTTCGGGGGTAGGTGTATTCACCAAAAATGTTTGCAACTGATCCCTGCAACCGAAAATAATTTTTTTAGAACGATTCGAAAATTTTTCTTTTCACCGAAAAATTTAGGTACCTACCCCGTCGATCGATTTTTCTTAAAAATTCGTTTTTTTATTTTTAGTACTATTGTTTAACGCTCTACAGAAATGTTGTTTAATACTTTTTTGTAGGTATCTATGAATTGTACTTCGTAAATAAATTTCAGTGAAATACATTCGCTATTGTAGGAGTTATGGTCGTTTGAAAATTGCGTTTTTAATCCCTTTCATAGTCCATTCACATGTATGTATGCACAACTACAGTTGTTCCTCATCAATACCAATTCAGTGAATAGTTTCTTAACTGACCGTTATCTATGAGTAGAGGACGCTAAAATGACCTTTGATTTTTCAGGTCGGTATGGCAGTCAGATTGGGCCACGAAAGCCCATAAGGTATAAGCACAGACAAGGTTCTTCGACCAATGATCGTTGGTCACAGAAGATCTTTATCAATGGAGGGTGGTTGGGAATCGGTTAGTGCGGGCACAGACGAGGTGTACGAGTAGACCAATCACCTTATGGACTTCTGCGGTCGAATCTGACTGCCATACCGACCTGAAAATTCGGAGGTGATTTTAGCGGCCTCTTCTCATGGATGGCGGTCAGTTGAGACACTATTCACTGAATTACCATTGATGGGTAGACAGCTGTAGTATGTGCGTAAATATATGCGAATTGACTATGGGGGGATTGCAAAGGAATTTTTAGGTCGGTATGGCAGTCAGATTGGGCCACGAAAGTCCATAAGGTCTACTCGTGTACCTCGTCTGTGGTATAAGGTCTACTTGTATAGCTCGTTTGCGGTTCTTTTGTATACCTACAATGAGTAACAAAAATGGTAACAAGTTGTAATTAAGCTTTTTACGTTTATAGTTTATAACAATGACAAAAATTACGTTTTTAAATATCATTTAAAAAGACACCTATTATCGTTTTGATTATTAAAAAAGATTTGTCGAATTTCAATACAACGATTATATATTATACTGAATTTTATAGTTGTAGCTACTTATTCAAAGTTCCGTGTTTACATTCAGTAATCTGGGGTCAAATATGTTTACTCTTTCTAAAAGTAAAATACGACGAAAAGCTAAATTTTTCCATTTCCATTACTGTAACGTTTCTATCACTGCATCTTGTAACGTTTTAGTAAAGATATTGTATTATATTTTGAATTCGTCTCGATATTTTTTACAATATAACAAAAAGAACTTTGTTCCGTCAAATGATCGTTAATGGCTGAAAAATCATTCCTGTTAATTTCTAATTCGATCAAGTTACCCGTAGATTACTTAAAATGGATAAATGGATCGTAGTTTAGAGAAATAATTACTGTTCTTGTCTGTTCAACAGTTACACGCCGAATAATTTCTTCTGGCGGATGATTGCTTGCTTATTATGTTAGCACGGGAATCGCCATGGAGTTTTACGTTTCCTTCCCCCTACAGTTGTGTCGTAAGTTTGCTTATCAACCCGAATTCCGTTATACATTAAGTAATGCAATCTCTAAACCACTGTATGGCGTCACAAACTCTAGCCACATCGTTGTTTGCAAGACAAAGAGTGGTGCAACGATGATGTCACATTGGCAAATGATAATAAACTAAAAATATTTAGTTGCTTTGTGCGTCTTTCAAAGAAGAAACATTTATAAATACAATTATTATCTATGTGGGAAATGTATCATCGGGCAAGTGTGAGTCAGTAAAATATCAAGCTGCGGATGTATCGAGCGAGGAATAAAATTATAGTGACTTTGGTTTATTACTTCTAGGTACAGAAAAAGATGTTAAAATGGAAATAAAATAAATTTGCATCAAAGCGTTTTAATATATGCCATCGATGATTACACACACGGTTCTTAAATTATTATAAAGAAGATGACTAAGTCTGCTGATTTAGATTGTAAACTTCGTTGAAAGAATATAGAAGAGCGCCGATAGCGACCAATTTAGTATAATGAAGACATCGTTAGTATCATTGTTATCATTATTATCAAATGTATCGAAAGAGAAAACGTAGAGGCACAGGTTCTAGCGATTTCCCCAAGAAAATAGGAAATTCTACGCTCTAGAATATCTATTTACGAGATATTTATTTGAATGTACGTACAATATGTATGTATTTTTTTTTTTTTTTTTTATGAAGCAATTAACGATCGTGCAAAAACAGGAAAACGCTTCGGAAGTATGGTAAGATTCGACG
The DNA here is from genome assembly GCF_051014445.1 of Colletes latitarsis. Taxonomy (NCBI): domain Eukaryota; kingdom Metazoa; phylum Arthropoda; class Insecta; order Hymenoptera; family Colletidae; genus Colletes; species Colletes latitarsis. The sequence continues at coordinate 43,663,356 of NC_135136.1, read as the reverse complement.
TGGAAGGGATGGTGGAAGGAGAAGCAAGGGAGAAAACGAATCGTCCGGATTTCCATAATGACAGCGTCGAAAGAAGTTAATTTTAATGATCGTTAATAATCGTGACGTAGTATGAGTATGACACTACGACGGTAAAACGTAACGTTGTAAGCGAGACGGAGAGTGAAATACGAGGTACGAAAATTTTTCGGGGGAATCGAGCGCCCGTACTTCGAACAAGGATGAAAACCGTGATATTTCTTTTTGTAGTTGCTCGGCATTGAGGCCGAGGCGAATCAGTCTTGGGCTAACCGTTGGACGCATCCGGACTCAACGCAACATCCATCCGTCGCGACGTCGCGAAATCCACGTGGAGTCTTCCATCCTGGTAAACATTACAATAGTAGCGATTCTTAACGCTTTCGTTTACAAATTATTAAACACGGATTCGAATCGTCTTCAGAAATATGTTCTTTGGGGATTAGTTCATTAATTTTCCATGTATTGACCCTTAGTCGGTATAGTAGGGTATTTTGAGAAACCATTATTATATTCAATAATATATTTGGAGGCATTTAAATGCCCTGGTATAATACTGTTGCGTCTTGTAAAAATACGATACCGGTTAAGGGTTGAAAGGCGTAACGTTATTAACGTTTCGAATCAACCTTCGCTAGAATGAATCAATTTGTAATTGTCAAAACTACATTCCTCCGAATGATTTTAGAACGTGTAATAATGGTAGTAGTATTTATTATTTCTTTTCGGATTACAAAGATCGCGCTCCCTTACGGAGATCCCTTGTAGAATAAACTCCCTCGATAAATGTTCGCGTAGCGAATGGTCGGTGATCATTAGCGAGGGGCATCAGCTGTACCTACTCGTCTCTGTTCACTTTCGTTGGAGCGTTTCCGTGGTGGAGAGAATATCGCGTTGGAATCGGCTCGAGAAAGCGTCGAAATAGCGAACCGTTGGCCCGGACGATGAATTCGGGTGTCGTGAAAGTTATTCAAAGTTATTGCGCCAGGCGACACGTATCGTTACCTCGAATTCTGAACCGTGAAAAGCCAGGTGATCGTCGTGACGGTCGGTGGAGCAGTCTGGCAAAGGATTACCGTGCTTAGGCAAGTAGGTACTATGTATTTACACGTTACGTTACGGGCCAGTGTTTCTCATACTTGGTATCCGACAGAGCAACATTTTTACCTGCTCCTCGAAAGGTGTATTATTTACTCTTTGAATGTTAGCATCAGGCATCGACGCTATTTCTACACCCTTTATTTAGGACAGTTTAGTATTACAGGGAGTCCTTGACACGCGCTGTTAATCCATTTTAATTTCGTTTCCAATGATTTATGGTAGAGTGAAAAAAAAGGTCGGTCTCTGGGTCAGTCGGTTTTTCTATGCAAGCTAAGATTTATGTACCATGTACTATGAAGTCTATGCACGGACACTTTGCAGATACGAGCAGATTAGAATAACGTTTGCGACACGCACTTGAGAGCACTTGACATTCCGCGCATCGCATCGTGTGACTTTTAACGCTTCAACCACAAACCACACACGCGAATCCGAGTTTTACGACCACTCATTTTCATCTTCGGCAATAAACGTTAATTTTGCAACAGAATAATCCAAGTTACATTCTTCTCTCACGTTACTTTTTTAAACGCCCCCGGTCTGCGTTTCTTTTTAACGTTCAAGTACAGCCTTTCTTGAAAAAGTATATTGATTTATTAAATAGTATTAATTTTGTTTAGTGAAAATGTTTGGATAATCTTTTACTAAATGGAACGAATCTGAGCTGACAAAGCAAGGGGAAAATACGCGACAACGAATGTTAATTGAACGGATAAGCAAATTGTCGATGTATAGTGAACGAAGATGCACAAAACGGGCAGTATAAGTTCCAAGAAAACCAATAAAATCGAACGCGCAGAAAGGTTTCCTCTTTGGAGTGCTAGAACGTTAAACAAGACGCGGTACGGACGCTAAAAAGAATGTGGCTGAGGCTGGCAAATAAGATGAAGAGGTTCGAACGAACGAGGGAAGATATACATATACCAATTGAACCGATGAGCTAATCAACGAACCGTGAAAATACCTCGTCGATATGGTCAACAGATGTCCCATAAAATTAGTAAAACTAAATATACGAGATCCTTGGTCGATAAGAACGTAAACACTCCAAATAGGGAAGTGATTCGTACGATGGAATTGCTTAAAACAATCGTGATCGAAGATAGCAAACAAGAAAAATAAATATCCACTGAACGGAAGGAGATTCTCATTGAACGATTCAAAATTTACTTAAAATAGTATCTAGAATATATTTATACAATTTTATTGAAAAATTGGAAAACTATACTTTTAACGAGGCGGTGTATAATACGAGAAATCGTGAAATTATTGTTTATAAATAATAGTTTGATACGATTAGGAACTTTGAATTATTCTATTATTAAAATGCACACAGTTTCGTGGATACCGAGCCTCGTCAAACGTGGAAATGGAAATGGAGTTTTTAATTTTCAGGAACGACATTGAATTTCAATCGGTTCAAGATAAGATATGTAGCCTCGATGTAAAGGTTGAAGAGGTTCAAAGAGAGAGTGACGTAAAATAAGAAGCATTAATTCAATTAAGTCAGCGATACAAGTATAATTAGGTACTGGTCGATAAGATAAACAAAATTTTATTTATCGAGGTATTATGTCTCTTTCGAGTATCTTATGATGAATCGAACGATGAATTTAAATTAATTATTCCGTACAATGTTTTAAATTCGTTTCTGTCAGTTATGTTGAACGATATTACAAGAGTGATTTAATCGATCGACTTCGAATTTCGATATCGTTAAGGAAACCACCAAAAATTTGCCGATGCTGAATCTAATTAGAATTAGGAATAGAAAAATACTTTTTTGTACATTGGAAAACCGATCGTTCTTTTGTTTGCTTTTATTCTTTTCTCATAAAAATAGTTTAGAGTACGTTTTATATACCTAGAGAAAAGAAAATGGGTCGCCTTTAAACATTTTCGTAGAGAAAGCATGTGATAAAATAACAAGTGTACGCGTGAACTGTTAATTATTTATTTCACGGTATAGTTTGAGTAAATGTCGAGAACATCCCTTAACCATTGGCATGCCACTGAACGTGCTAACCGGTAGATTTTTCCGCCACCCTGTATGCGACGAGAATTTATATACGTTCCTTTATTTGCAGACTTGCAACACGCTGGTCAACATGAAAAGTACTTGGTACCACACAGTTTGTCCTTCGCAGTGCGTTAATAAGGTGGTGTAACTGTTGTTAGTTGACCTAGACTCGATAGAACTTGGACGATGCGCACTTTCGGATCTATCGAGCCGTTCTACACTTTCACGCTGGAATTCTTTACAGTCCACGGTAGTCTGGAAATTGGAATACACTTTTTTTAATTACTCTGTCGTTTTGCAAACATTCACAATACATTTTATTGGTAAAAAAAATCAATTTTTCATGGTTTTTATATGTTAAAACGTTTGGCGAATAACTATAGCAGCTTATCGGCAGCTGCGTTGTACTCGTCCAACACTAGAACGTATCAACACTCTCGTTAAAGTTCGCCATTTCAAAGGCCTAATCTCTGAAGAAGACTCGGAAAGAACCGATACTGTCTAGTTATCTCTCGGAAATATGTAAACAAGCATAAAGTTATTGATAAAATATTCCATGAAATGTGGAGAATGTTTGTAAACAGAATTAAAACTTACATTGTCTTTGAATGTACACAGCGGATCGAATTTAATTTTTTATCGTAGTTCTTTAACTACTCAGGATAAAAAAAAATGTTATTAACCAGTCTCGTTTAAAAAGCAGCGTTCTGTCGATTTTTATTGCAATTTACGAATTCTCGTAATTACCGAGAAATGCAAAATGCTAAAATGCTTCCTGCCTGTTAATGACAGCTGAAAAAGTTAAACGAAGGGACGATCGTATGCTAAATAAGATAGTAGAAAGATAGAATTCTTAGAAAAAAGAGAGGAAACGGAAATCACATTGGAATAATTAAACAAGAAAGCCACGAGTTTGGGAAAGAGTGGGTTATTTCTAGGGTGGGTGTTTCCACCAAATCGATCATGCTGCTACGCTCGACTGATCATATCGGTCTCATACTATTATACATATATCATTTAACCCAAGTCCAAAAATGAAATCGGCAGCACGCATAACCATTCCAATGGTATAATTATATCTTGATAAATTTAACCGAGCTACTAGTTTCCAATTACAGTATTTCCATAATAATTTCATTTTCTAATAAATCGTTTCGGAAGAAAATAAAAACAGGGCAAAGAAAATACAGCATGGATTGTTTAGAATGGATCTCTCATTGGATTTGCACTCGCATGCAACTATGACTACGGAAAACATTCGGTTAACGTTATATTTTTGCGTTTAAAACTATTAATAATTATATGAGTTGTTCTACGATACTAAAATTTGTAATTTAACGGTTGCTCTAGGTCAATTTGGAGATTTGAATGGTCGCGCGGACGATGATCGATACTCGAAAAACGGTCGAAATCGTTGTACGGCAGCGCAAAGAACTCCGTTCCACTCGATGGACTCGAGGAGGAAGGTCGATTCGGAACAAAAACATCCGAGTGCTAATAACTCCGTAAACGCGGTTGTCAATCAGTTCCGTGGTCAGCGTGGTGTAGAAGGTCGATGACGGATTTCACGAAACGCCCCACCATGATGGTTTTTCGTTTAAGTATGCCAGCCGCGTACGGGGTCCGTTTAGTCCGCGCCGCGACCACTGAAATGATATACGATCGCGAAAGGTTCGACTCGATCTCTCGGAACGTTTTTCTGCCTAACTGTCAATGATCGTGTGCATCTTTTTCTTGGGCTGATCCGATCGAGGTACCTTGTAAATTAATAGAGAAAAGCAAACATTTTTAATTTTCTTTTTGCTTCGATCGTCAAGATCTATTCGTGGCGTTCAGAATATTTTAGAAATGAGTTTGCCACGAACAATTAGAAATATGGATGTAATCGTGTAATCTACGTATAGATCCGTGTTTGGATCCGCGTAGGAGTTTTGTAACTTTATTCGATAATATTAATATATTAAATTTAATTTCTCGAAATTTGTATACGTTAAAGTGGAATATGTATTTTCCCCCTGTACCACGAGCCTGTGCAATATCTTTGTCGCTTAATTTAATGCTACTGGAGGGGTTTAAATGTTTACTTTTATCGAGGGCGGGGGGCTTAATGTTTGAGGAATGCTGTCATAGATGATTCGAAATGACTGTGAGAATATTGACGCAAGGTTTTTCTACGCAGGCGTCTCGTTACGTTCGATGATAACAAAATACGCTTTGATGATACAACGGTGTCAATGGACAACGCGAACAATAACAATTCTCCGTCCCCGTCGTAACGAGATATACGTTTTAATGTCAGTGCTCGCGCGTGGCTGTCTCTAATGACGTAATCTCGAGTCGGAAGCGAATGCATCGATCGACGAAAAAATTTCAAACATCGAACGATTGGTCGACGAAGACAAAAGACATGGAGCTCACGTTGTGCATACTGCCGATGCTGTACGCGAAGCTTATAGCGAATCATTCGGTGAGTTGCTGCGACTCGCGAGGTTTATGCACGTGGCTTTTCTTGGAAATAACTTGGATAAATTATTTAATCAGTCTCGATAAATACATTAAGAGACTCTTGGTTCATTTGCATATATTTCTTGTAAATAAATCACGGAATAATTTATACATTGGTCAGGGTCTTGGGTCATAAAGCATAGCTTTACCTGGCGAGTCCAACTTGTAGATTTCGAACCGAAGTAATTTATAATTAAAAAAATAAAACAGTTGTTTTGTTTAAGAGTACAATAATGATTGTAATATTTTAGCTGTTATACAAGAAACAAAATAATTGTTTTATTTAAATAGAAGGAGCAGAGTAGCGCAGATAGTATTTTAGACGTTGTTGTACGCCTCCTATCTAGAACAAAAAAAATTGTTTGCTTCTCATCACCGGTTAACATGCGTTTTTGAAAAGAAAAAAAAAGAACCGACCATTAGCTTGGACGCGTTAGGTATACACCCATCGGGAAAATTACATTGATTTTGAAATTGCTCTCGATCAGAAAGTTAAACACGTCTGGTAAAACCGGGTTTCAAGCGATCAAGTATCAATGTCTCATTAATGGACGACCGGAATGCAGAAGGACTTTTTGAACGCTGCAAACCGTGACGCGGGGACAGAATAAAAATTGTCAGTCACGTTTCATTTCACGTTAAACACCCGTTTGGTAAGAATTGACGTTGAACGCGATGGCTCGAGACATTGGTAATTAAAATTTAAACGAGTCTCGAGTTCGTGACTCGATCTAGCTTAACGTTGCATTCACGTTCCTCGGGAGTTGTAAACAAATCTGGTATCAATATTGAAAACTGCACACCGGCCTTCACCTAGTATCGTAGAAAAATCGAACTTTGCAAAAAAATAAAAACAATTATTTACTATACGAAAGAGGTATAAAATATATTTATTAACAAGAACTCCCGATAATCGTGGAGCAACACTTTACTAATTTTTATCAAATCTCTATGTAGTAATGAGGGATAATGAGAAGCGTTTTCTCGCCAGGCTCTTGTATGTATAGCCGGTGTATATACGTCTTAATAACGTCAATTGGTTGGTGGTGTTGGTTACTTTGAGGTTTACCGCGACGTTGAGAAAATTATCACTCTGGTGTCGAAACTTTCACACGATCCTATTGTGTTAAAAACACACATACGAGTCGCTTGGACCACAAAGTTTGCAAACTTACAAAGTGTCCATCACTTTCCCTGAACTTGTATTCTACAGTATTATAATTTCTATACATTTTGTAATAATTTAATGATGCTTCTTTAATTTTAGTTTCTCTAATACATCTTTCTCTTTGCATTGCAGGGCACGATGGGTTTATTAATTCAGAATATAATGAAATTCATTTTCTACGTATTGTCGTACCTGACGTTGCCCTTCTACGCGATACCACACTTGAAGAAACGGAAACTGTTACCACCGATTCAGAACGACCTCCTTTTACACTCAGCCACGGAGATTGCTCGACGAATTCGGGAAAAAGAAGTAAGAAACAATCGATTTTTTAACGCAATAGTAAATTTCCATTAAAATTTTTTCGATCGTAATCTTGGTCTCTTGGAGCCGATCGGTTTTTGTTCGAGATAATGTTTGCATAAACAATTGTACACCGAGGATCGCCCAAAAAATTGTATTAGATCGTGTAACAAATCCATTGGCGACCAAATAATTTATTTAAAAATATATGTTGTACTATTGCACGTAGAAATTTCAACGATTCTCCGTAGGATATATTTTTCGTTTGCGTAAAACGTTTATTATGCTCTCAGGTTAGCAGCCAGGAAGTGGTCAGAATCTATATCGAGAGATGCAAGGCCGTAAATCCGATATTGAACGCGATCGTAGAATCGCGATACGACCTCGCCACTCAAGAGGCGCGAAGCGTCGATGACTTTTTGGCGCGAACGAAGAAGAAGAAAGATGAATTGGCGCGCGATATGCCTCTTCTCGGTGTGCCAGTGACCATCAAGGAGAGCATAGCCGTGAAAGGTTCCTGCGACTCTTTTCCTACTTTCTATTTCGCCCGAGAAGCACGCTGACCTAGAAAAGAACGCGTCGAATGAGTCGAAAAGTAGCCATAGGAAACGTATCTCTGAAACAGAGAAAAATGCAACCTTCGTTAGCCTCTTCTCTTTGGGTATCTTAAAAACGAATCCCGTTGAATTTTCTGATCTTATTCGACATATGTACACGTAACACTAGAGAGTTGATTTTGGGGTTTGTTGAGAATTGCATTCGTAGTACAATACCGCGTTATCGTGATTTCGTCCTGTGATTGCACAAGCGCTTATCAGCTGTTTATCGCGAGTGGTTCAAGTTTAGATCGAACAGAGCCTCAGTAAAATAAGCAGGCGTAAACGAAACCGATTGCCAGAATCTCTTACGCAAAAGAAGCTTAGATAATAAGAAACGAAATTTTATATTTTCAGGGATGTCCTATTCGGTCGGCGTGCTGGAAAAGAATCCAGAAAAAGCTAAGGAGGATGCCCTCGTCGTGAGCATGATACGCGAAGCAGGCGCTATTATTCTTCTAGTTAGCAACACGCCGGAGTTGTGCTTATTTTGGGAAAGTAACAACAAAGTGACTGGTTCCACCTGGAACCCCTACGACTCCAACAGAATCGCTGGTGGTTCTTCGGGTGGCGAGGTTTGTATCTTTCGTCTTTTCCTTCGAAACGAGTTTTCCGAGAAAAACATCGAAGATAATAGCTATAGTAATTGATGGTTGGACCATTCGTAGTATGGTCCATTTTTATAGATGAATTATTTATTCGTACGTGTTAGAGCACGAATCAAGTATTTACAGGAGTTGAGTTTCTTTTAAGTTTGTCATGCTTGTTTTGTTCCAGGCAGCTCTTCTGGGCTCTGGTGCATCCATGGTGAGTCTTGTGTCAGATGTTGCAGGCTCTGCACGTTATCCAGCCATGTGTTGTGGAGTTTTCGGTCACAAACCTACAGCTTGTAAGTGTCGTATGCAATGTATACTGTTTTAGAAAAAATTTCGAGGAACTTTGAGGACTCGTATTCGTTGTAGATTTGGTGTCTTGCAAGGGCCACAAACCAAATTCTACGGACAAAGTTTGGAACGATTATTTCACATTGGGTGTGATGACTAGATACGCGGAGGATCTACCCCTTATGATGAGTCTCATAGCTGAAACAGAGAAGGGCCGCCGTATTTTTAATAAAAAGGTTAAAAAATCCATATTTCTATAACATGGCGTCCCATTTACCCTTGTTTTATTTAAAAAATTTAAAAAACGACATTGTTAAGAAAAATTGAGAATAAAATTTTGTGTCCTTTTCCCAATGAAAAAAGATTCTAATCAAGTCCTGAACACTTTTGCGCAGGTATCTATGACGAGCCTCAAGTTCTTCTACTTGGAAGATTGCTGTACCGCGACAAACGCTATCAGCCGAGACACAAAACAAGCTATTCGTAGGCTAAAGGCATACATTGAATTAACATACGGCGCTAAAGTGCAAAAGGTATGGAATCGTTTAAAATATGCTCGAGTTAGCGAATATCATTAACATTAGATTTACAAGATAAACAATTCGTTTCCAGGCACCATTGTCAAACATGAAATATGCATTCACTATGTCGAGTAATCTACTGCTGGACATGGAGGTGGACGATGTTAAGAAGGAATTCGACGGTTCGGTAAGCAATTCTCAGTACGAATATTAATTGAAGCCTCGATTGTACAAAATAAATTGATCGAGTAAATTAAACATAAATACAGACTTTATGGAAAATCCTTGTGGAGTTGTTCAAGTATATCTTCATGTCGTCGCGGTACTCTATGGGGTTGTTATCATACATAATGGTGAAATGGGTGTACAGGAAATTTCCACAGAGTCTTCGAGATGCGATGCACGAAAAGAGAATATTATTAAAGAAGCAGTTCGAGGTGAGTTGGATTTACTGTTCATCCAAGATGCACAAATTATATGTATGTATGTATACATGTCTGTAGAATAGTAATTTAACCGTATAAAAAGTTAGTTTACGGATAAAATTTATCCAATTTTGGTCTATGGACGATTCCTGAAGCGGTTTTGGGATTACAGGATGTTCTCGGCGATAACGGAATACTGATTTATCCTACTTTCATAACACCGGCACATTATCGGTACCAATCGTACAACAGGATCGCTAATTTCACTTACATGATGATTTACAATGTGTTGGGATTGCCCGTGACTCAATGTCCAATGGGACTGGCCGACAACGGTTTGCCCATTGGCCTACAAGTAATTATTTTTTAAATATCATAGAACGTTATCATATTATATTCGATCGTTATATGTTGTATTGTTACAGATCGTAGCAAATTCAGGGAACGACCACCTGACCATCGCCGTAGCAAAAGAGATCGAGAAAACGTTCGGTGGCTGGCAGCAACCACCTACCACCAAAGTGTACTCTAACAAAGTTTGATGGTCCTCACGTTGCACGATAGAAATTGAAATCATGTAATCTCGAACAATCGTATGATGCGTTTCGTGCACTCAACGATGCGAAAAGAACCATGAGCGTTTCATTCTTGGTTGAATCGATAATAATCAACCTAATTGTAAAGAAAGAGGAATCTTTCGCTTTTTATGCTCGACGAGCAATCATGGTACATGTTTTAGTGCTCTATACAGTACTCTGTGAGTATTTATACTATATATATAATTACAAGAAAAAAAAAAAAAGAAAAAAGAAAAGAAAATGTTTTAAGAAAACATGTCTCTTTGTTGACCATCGATGAAGCTCTAGATAAGTTATTGTATAGTGAAAAAAATGTTACGAAAGGATGCTGTCCAAGGATAGGAAATACCTAAAAACTATTTTTATGTAAGTTGTAAGATGTATTTGTATCGTTAGGGAGTGTTGTTAGTTGCGAGTGTGCGTGCGACTGAATAGCAATAAATGTTTTCAAGTCTGGTTCTGCGCGTGTCGAAAAGAGGGTGGCGAGATTCTGACCAATAAGAGCTTCATTCTTTCCATGGACGTGTAAATTCACAACCTCTGTGAGGGTTTATTAAAACTACAATTATGGAATAGAGGAAGGAAACCGGTGTCGGGCAAGAATTGTCTCTTAAAACTTATTGTTTCTGTCACGTACACTACACTAAATTTAAACATTTATCGACCGATTCTTGTACATTAATTAATTAATCGATTACGCGATGCAGTTGAACATTTACTGCCTTTGTTTAAAATATAATCTGAAATTCGCATCGTATTAACGCATCGTAACGTAATCTGTAACCTTCAACAATGGAATCGATGATAAATATATGTATGTCATGTTAACATTTACAACACGTTCAACTTGCGACATTAAAATTGTAGGCATAATAATGTTAACAAAAATATTTGTCTTTAACGGATACAGGTTTCGACGTGTAAAAAGCGTTGACGCAAGAACCGTGAGGCTATTTACATTAAAAATTCGAACACTCGAGCGATTGAAACATTCGACAAATAGAAACGTTCTATCGGGCCTCCTCCTTGTTGCTTCTAAAACAAACGTTTTTCTCTCCCGGTCGGGAATTTCGCGAAGTTGTATAGCCGATATTTTAAGTTTGTCTACTTTCGAGATACGTTCTAAATTCAATCGCGATCCCTCCAGTCGTCTTCCCGCGACGCGGTGGTAAACAGACAGACAGACACAAATAAGTTTTATTTATAATTCTGCTTGGACATCGAGCGAAGGTGTGAGGATGATGGATAGGTGTTCCATGTAGTCCAAATAAAGCATCGCAAGCTTTTTTTATAAATGAAATGGTCTTTTATTGTTATTTGAATGTCGGTTATTAAAGTGAAAAATATTTGTTAAATATTTAAATGGTTTGTAAGTAAAGGTAAATCCACCCTTCTGCTTAGAGTCGTCGTGTTCTTTGTGGCAAACCTCGCGGTGATCGTGAAATGGTCACGCTTTCCACAATTCCCTGTCAGTGGGTTCTCAGATTCCGTGGAAGAAGGAAGTCGAATGAATACTCGGACGGGCCAAGAAGATATTATCGGTGATCGTTCGGTCGTGATAACTTGGATGCGCGAATAAAGAAATCTAATCGGGCGAAAGTACATATCGCCTTTGCTTGTGGGAACAGTGTTTGGAAATCTCGTCGGGAAACCCGAAGCGGTCCAACTTCATATATTCGTATAAGGAAAAGAGAAAAGCACGAGGTACGATCGAATACGTCCATAGATTTCCTACGGAAAATTGTTAAACCTTCGAATATGAAAAAGATTTATTTCTTAGTTTTTTACACGAGAGTCAATATCGAGCTTCTACTCTATCGTATAGAAGCAATTTTAGCTATACACGTAGTCCTAATCTGGTTATGATTTAATTTCTCTAGAAAACATTAGTATTTGTAAAAATGAATTGTAATATTTGAGAAAACCAAGCCTATATATCACGTATACCGAGAGTCTAAATCGGAAATAATAAGAAACCACGATGTTCAAAATATTTGTGAATTTAAACGCAACTCTACAGCATAGTGAAATGCACGCATGCACTCTTAAACGTCGATTCATTCGGATAGAAAATGTTATTAAGAATATGCGTAGTATCAGATAACCAACTCGAATACTATCCCACGCAATTGCATGCGTGTATTTTCAAATTCGTCGATTTTATTGAAAAGTTTCCTACGAACAAATCGGATTCTTTCTTTTCTACTTGTTTTTTTTTTCACCCATCATCTACGGAAAGTTATTTCGTTTCCATATTTCTCGACCGACAAAATGCATTCTTCCATTCGATGAAAATTTCATTCGAACGAACATCCGGAGGTCAAGTAAATCGAATCGGTCGTTTCGAAAACAACAGAAACTTGAATAAGCGAGCAACAATTATTCTTTTACGTAACGATACGCGACAGAGAGTGAAACACGTTCGAGGAATCGACAATAGGATAGAATATAAATATGAATAGAAAAATTGTTGAGTTTGTTTGTTTAGAAAAGAAATATGTATCAACTTTCGATAGTTTCACAACGAACGATTTTAGATCCAACATTAGGGTAATAATCGTTAGCTATCGTTTCCTCGCATTGTTTAACCATAGAATTTTTCCAACGTCAACTATTTAGTTTATTAATGTGTTCCTAACAAATGAGTTCCTACTCGTTAAAGTAAATAAATAAATAACTTTATTTCGTAATGGAATTATGCCATTCTTGTTGCTGAACAAGCAAATAGTGGCGTTATTGAAACAGGAAGTCGATCTTATTGTGGCAAGGTTAATCTCTCGACCGATACGAAGCACGCATTTCTTACCGATTACAGACATTTTCTTTCAAATTATTATGTATATTTAGTGTACGTGATAACTAAAAGGCTGGTTGCTCGATCCAATTAAATGGGTACACGTATTCTCAATAGCATTCTCTATCGGATGACGATGCGTGAATGTCCTGTCTCGTAACAATTAACGATCGTCGATCATCGATGCACGAACTGGCAATAGACCTACAGCGTTCTCGAAAGAACGCCCCTTTGCATTTCGATTTCACAAATCGTGATAAGAAACTCAAACGAGAGCGATAAAAGCAAGTTAAGGAGTTTAAACGAACCAAATGTAGGTCAAGTAATGTACCAAGGCTCCTCGCAAGCTTCCGAAACATTAAATTAATACATATACGTAAACGATACGTAGGTCAAAGAAACGTAGAAATTAGGGATATGTGTTGCAATGTCAAGAGGTGATGTTCGCGGTGTCTTCTGACAGGAATAGGCCTATTTCTATTTAATATAACAATAGAGTATTCGGTGTTTTAGATCACCTATAAATGCTTCGCTATTAACGCCAAAGGCCCAAACTTGTCCAGAAACAGTCCTATTTCTATCAGAACACCCCGCTAACCTCCCTCTTTGACACTGCAACACATATTCTTAGTTTCCACGTTTCATTGAGCAAATGCATGGTTTCACATCACGTCAAACGTAATACACATATAATACACATGAAACTATATGTATGTACGTCAGTCTAATTAATAAACACTCTCTAAAGCTTATTATTATTGTAATAACTGCAGTAATGTCGACATAAGTGATTGCAATATTGCCCACTTAATTGTCCGTCTAGCTTGCCCCTCACTCTATGGGCGGACGTTTAAATGGGTAGTACCCTACCTAATTCACTGTATATCTATATATATTAAGACGACATCTACCACAAAACGCCCAAGTTTGTCGAAAAATAATTCATTTTTTGCGCACTAGATGGGGCACCAATCATTTACGATCGAAAATTAATGTTAATTTATTTATTAATGCAACAATACAGTCCTTAGTAATATAGATCACTTATAAATGCTTCACAATTAACGTCACAGGTCCAAACTTATCCAGAAACAGTCCTATTCCTGTCAGAACACACCATTAACCAAAGCTTGACACTCCAACACATATTCCTAGATTCTACGTTTCTTTGAGCAAATACACGGTTTCAAGTGTAGCACACATTAACTTGAGACTTTCTATACGTCAGTTTAATTAATAAACACTGTCTAATTATTCCTGAAGACACCGGTAACCTGTGCTAAAAACTGCAACACATATTTCTAGTCTCTACGTTTCTTTCGGTACCTACACGTTAACTTGAGACTATATGCACGTCAGTCTAATTAATAAACAATGTTTTAAGCTTATTATTATTGCAATAACTGCAGTAATGACGACATAAGTGATTGCATTATTGCCCACTTAATTGTCCGTCTAGCTTATCCCTTACTCTATGAGCGGACGTTTAAATGGGCAGTATTCTACCTAATTCACTGTATATCTATATATATCAAAGCGACATCTACCACAAAACGCCCAAGTTTGTCGAGAAATAATTCATTTTTTGCACACTAGATGGTGTCCCAATTATTTACGATCGAAAACTAATGTTAATTTATTTATTAATACAACAATAAAGTAGTGAGTAATTTAGATCACTTGTAAATGCTTCACAATTAACGCCAAAGACCCAAACTTATCGAGAAACAGTTATATTCCTGTCAGAAGGCATCGCTAAACCAAGACACAGGTTAACAGTGTCTTTTGACAAGAATGAGACTGTTTGTGGACAAGTTTGGGCCTCTGGCATTAATTGTGGAGCATTTACAAGTGATCTAAATTACTGAGTACTCCATTATTGTATTAATAAATAAATTAACATTAGTTTTCGATCGTAAATGATTGGTGTCCCATCTAGTGTGTAAAAAGTAAATTATTTCTCGACAAACTTGGGCGTTTTATGGTAGATGTCGCTTTGATATATATAGATATACAGTGAATTAGGTAGAATACTGCCCATTTAAACGTCCGCCCATAGAGTGAGGGACAAGCTAGACGGACAATTAAGTGGGCAATAGTGCAATCACTTATGTCGTCATTACTGCAGTTATTGCAATAATAATAAGCTTTAAACATTGTTTATTAATTAGACTGACGTGCATATAGTCTCAAGTTAACGTGTAGGTACTGAAAGAAACGTAGAGACTAGAAATATGTGTTGCAGTTTCAAGCACAGGTTACCGGTGTCTCCAGGAATAATTAGACAGTGTTTATTAATTAAACTGACGCATATGCAGTCTCAAATTAATGTGTGTTACTCTTGAAACCGTCTATTTGCTCAAAGAAACGTAGAATCTAGGAATATGTGTTGGAGTGTCAAGCTTTGGTTAGTGGTGTGTTCTGACAGGAATAGGACTGTTTCTGGATAAGTTTGGACCTGTGACGTTAATTGTGAAGCATTTATAAGTGATCTATATTACTAAGGACTGTATTGTTGCATTAATAAATAAATTAAAATTAATTTTCGTACGTAAATGATTGGTGTCCCATCTAGTGTGCAAAAAATGAATTATTTCTCGACAAACTTGGGCGTTTTGTGGTAGATGTCGTCTTGATATATATAGATATACAGTGAATTAGGTAGAATACTGCCCATTTAAACGTCCGCCCATAGAGTGAGGGGCAAGCTAGACGGACAATTAAGTGGGCAATAATGCAATCACTTATGTGGATATTACTGTAGTTATTGCAATAATAATAAGCTTAAAACATTGTTTATTAATTAGACTGATGTGCATATAGCCTCAAGTTAACGTGTAGGTACTGAAAGAAACGTAGAGACTAGAAATATGTGTTGCAGTTTCAAGCATAGGTTACTGGTGTCTTCAGGAATAATTAGACAGTGTTTATTAATTAAACTGACGCATATGCAGTCTCAAATTAATGTGTGTTACTCTTGAAACCGTCTATTTGCTCAAAGAAACGTAGAATCTAGGAATATGTGTTGGAGTGTCAAGCTTTGGTTAGTGGTGTGTTCTGACAGGAATAGGACTGTTTCTGGATAAGTTTGGACCTGTGGCGTTAATTGTGAAACATTTGTAAGTGATCTAAATTAACGAATACTTTATTCTTGTATTAATAAATAAATTAACATTAATTTTCGATCGTAAATGATTGGTGCTCCATCTAGTGCGCAAAAAATGAATTATTTCTCGACAAACTTGGGCGTTTTGTGGTAGATGTCGTCTTGATATATATAGATATACAGTGAATTAGGTAGGGAACTACCCATTTAAACGTCCGCCCATAGAGTGAGGGGCAAGCTAGACGGACAATTAAGTGGGCAATAGTGCAATCACTATTAAGTAGTGCCCACTTAAATGTCCGCGCAATCCCCATCAGTGGCCCGTTACAGAGATGCGTGAAGTGCACCGAAGGCATTGTCGACAAAGGCAAATTAACATATGCCCTCTTTCTTCGAAGCTACTCGAAGTAATTTCGACCGTCTCGTGGGAGTCGAGAGAGAAAGGCTCACACTTCCCTTCTCGCTCTTGAACAACGGGTCTCCACTGGCCTCTGCTGACCGCTGCTGACCACTTCTGTTACTTGTGACGACATATAACGATTACGACTGGCTACTGTTAGCCTCTCCCAGCCTCTGCTGGCCTCTGCTGACCACCGCTTATATTTCCGACAACGTATAACGATTACTACTGAACGCTGCCTGCCTCCGCTGGACTCTGCTGACCGCTACTGACCACTCCTGATACTTCCAACAATGTATAACGATTACAACTTGCTACTGCCTGCCCCTGCTGGACTCTACTTGCCTCTGCATGTCTCTGCTGGCCTCCGTTGGCCTCTGCTCACCGCTGCTGACCACTGCTGACCACCGCTTATATTTCTGGCAACGTACAACGATTACTACTGGCTACTGCCACCCTCTGCTGACCTCTGCCAGCATCTCCCGACCTAAGCTGACCTCTGCCAACACCTCCCGACATTAGCTGACCATCGCTGACCACTGCTGACCGTTGCTGACAACTTGTCACATGATGTAATGTAATATAATATGTTTATATGTATTAAAGTTTTGTATAATGTAATTCTATGGCAATAAATGATATAATTTCAAAGTATTCTATGTGTTTTCATCATTTTTTACCGTCCTTTTCCTCTCGAAATCATTCTCTTACCTATAAGATGCGTACCACCTTCTTCGCAACTTCACCAGCATTTTAGAAATCATCCGGGAACTTTGGAAATCCGAATTTGACCTTGACCTTGGCCCAGTTTCGAAAGTGGGCCAAGGCCATTCGAATCTCAGAAAAATTTCGGGCGCTTTGGAAATCCGGATGGCCTTGACCCAATTTCGAAAGTGGGTCAAGGCCATCGAATCTCAGAAAAATTTCGGGCGCTTTGAGAATCCGGATTTGGCCTTGACCCAATTTCGAAAGTGGGTCAAGGCCATTCGAAATTTTAGAAATCTTCTGGCCGACTCGGGAATCCGGATGGCCTTGACCCAATTTCGAAAGTAGGTCAAGGCCATTCGAAATTTTAGAAATCTTCTGGCCGACTTGGGAATCCGGATGGCCTTGACCCAATTTCGAAAGTGGGTCAAGGCCATTCGAAATTTTAGAAATCTTCTGACCGACTTGGGAATCGGGATTTGGCCTTGACCCAGTTTCGAAAGTGGGTCAAGGCCATTCAAAATTTTAGAAATCTTCTGGCCGACTCGGGAATCCGGATGGCCTTGACCCAGTTTCGAAAGTGGGTCAAGGCCATTCGAAATTTTAGAAAAATTCCGGGCGCTTTGGGAATCGGGATTTGGCCTTGACCCAGTTTCGAAAGTGGGTCAAGGTCATCGGCATTTCAGAAAACGCTCCGGGCACTTTGGAATTCCAGTTTTAAGTAGAGAAACGGTTTCTTATAACTAAGGGAATAATGGGGAGAGGAAAAGAAAGGTAAAAGTGACGAGAACACATAGAATTCTTTGCAATTATATTATTTATTGCCATAGATTTACGTTATACAAAGCTTTAATACATATACATCATGTCAGGAGTTGTCAACAAAGGTCAGCAGTGGTCAACAGGGGCCAGCAGAGGTGTGCAGAGGCAAGCAGAGACCAGCATACGTTATACGTTGTCAGAAATATTAGCTGTGGTCAGCAGTGGCCAGTGGAGTCCAACGGAGACCAGCAGGGGCAAGCAGTAGCAAGTTGTAATCGTTATACGTTGTCGGAAGTAACAGGAGTGGTCAGCAGCGGTCAACAGAGGCCAGCGGAGGCAGGCAGAAGTCAGTAGTAATCGTTATACGTTGTCAGAAATATAAGCGGTGGTCAGCAGGGGCCAGCAGGGGCCAGCAGGGGCCAGCAGAGTCCAGCAGGGGCAAGCAGTAGCAAGTTGTAATCGTTATACGTTGTCGGAAGTAACAGGAGTGGTCAGCAGCGGTCAACAGAGGCCAGCGGAGGCAGGCAGAAGTCAGTAGTAATCGTGATATGTTGTCGGAAATATAAGCTGTGGTCAGCAGAAGCCAGCAGAGGCTGGCAGTAGTCGGTAGTAATGGTCATACGTTGCCAGATATATCAGAAGTGATATCTGAAATAATATACATATGTATGGTCATACATAGGAATAATAATAAAAAAAAAGAAATTTCTTTCTTTTCAATAATTAAAATATGATCAGGGAGTTTTAAAGCGTGTATTTCCGTAAAAAAATTTCACAAAATTTTCTTTTCATTATGGATCCAATATCCATCTATTAGAGTACCTTCTTAAAAGAATTATTCTTCTTTTCGCAATAGGAAAGATGATTTTGGTAAACTTGCTGAGTCTGCTTCTGCACGCGTTGTACTTTATTCTCCGTCCTTTCTTCAAGCTCGTTCACATCAGGAGACGACCGAACATACCACCGATTAGGAATCCTCTGTTAAAAGTTAGCGCAAGCACGTTAGCCAACAAGATTAGAAACGGAGAAGTGAGTACACATTTACCATTAATCGTTTCATTAATGCATCCTTGTACAAGAAAATTTCTATTTTATTACATGCGAGCATGGTAAAAATCTTAGTTTATACCGAACCCTAGATTATCCAACTTTCTGTCTTATTTGTAAGACTATATATTTATTGTCTTATTTCTATTCCCTACTAAAAATTCAATAAGTTTTTGCAAGATTTCTTACTTAAGCGTATGCTGAGTCGAGGTATCTCGAGTTGAGTTTTGTGACAAACGACTTGTGTTCTTTCTCTGTGAAAAGCTTTCCAGCCAGACTGCGGTGGAAGCATACATCGATCGTATTAAGGAAGTGAATCCTTTCGTGAACGCTGTAGTAGAGGACAGATTCGAGGCGGCTATAAACGATGCAAAAATTTGCGACGAGATGCTAAAGACGGGCCAAGTTACCGCCATTATTTTAGAAAAAGAGAAACCACTTTTCGGAGTGCCAATCACCATCAAGGAAAGCTGTTCCGTTGCAGGTGAGACGCTTCCATTGATTAACATCAAGTATGTAGTTAACGAAAGTACAAAATATAATATAATATAAACTTTCACCTCTTGAAATTCATCGAAACTGTAACAATATAACGATCTAGCTAAAGATTAAATTCTAATTGCTATATGCCCGGTAATTGGATCTCTTGCGTGACACCCTTAACATAGAGAGCCAAGTACGACGCTGCCCTCCACTACTATCAAACTAAAAGTTTTAGATTGTCTTACACATTGACAAAAATATGTATGTATATTTGGTAAAAAAAACTCACGATACAAGTACAATATGTATGTCACTCGTACAATTTCTTTCTTAATTTTTCTCCGTAGGTATTACAAGCCGTTTCATTCAAGTTTAACGAGTAATTGAAAAAGAATTTTATTTTAAATCAGGAATGAGTTTAACGGGTGGCAACTTGAAGAGGAAAGGAGTGAAAGCCTCGGAAGATGGATCGGTAGTAGAAATTGTAAAAAACGCTGGAGCTATACCCCTATGCGTTTCCAATACCTCTGAACTGTGCTCAGGATTACATGCATCGAATTTCATTGTCGGGTCGACTAAGAATCCATACGACACGAGGAAATCACCAGGAGGATCGTCGGGCGGAGAGGTAACAATTCCGACCGAAATAAATTTCATTTTCCATAAAATTTTATGACTTTCAATTAATAAAGTTCAAAGTTAATTATTTCTGTTTGTTTTAGGGCGCGTTACTCGGCGCAGGGGCTTCTATAGTTGGAATTGGTTCGGATTTCATCGGTTCCATAAGAATACCGAGCCTATTCAATGGCATTTTTGGTCATAAACCTACCCCCGGTATGAGCAAAATTCTTAAAAGAAGAATTCTTTCTGAAGCGCGTAATCATTTCGTTTTAACAACGTGGATTTTTATGGCTGTTTGTTCACAGGCATTGTTCCCATCAGGGGACACTTTCCAATGTCGAAAGATCCCGCGTTCCAAAGAATGTTGGTGCTCGGCCCGATGGCGCGATACGCGGAAGATCTTCATTTGGTTGTCAAGATATTGAGCTCCAAGTGCGAGAAACCGTTACATCTGGACGAGCCAGTGGACGTGAAAAGTCTCAGGGTCTTTTACCTGGAAAATTTCAACAGTTTTTGCGGTACAAAATCAACTACGTCGGACATAAGACGAACGATTAAAGAAGCGACACGTTACCTCGCAGAGAACGGTGCATGCGTCCAACACGTAATACTTTTATAGAAAAATCAGTAAATTTCATTAGAGTCCATTTGCTGGAAAAGGATTCGGCTGATCTTTTCACTTCCGCAGTTTCCATACTCGAGGCACGAATCTGTTTCAGTTGTCGCAGGACTGGGTACACGACGTATTCGTATTCCTGATGTCTTTTTGTGGCAATCTCGAGTTCCCTGAGGAATGTTTCGACAATGAAAACCCCGAGGTAACGATCAATTTTAAAACATTCTTGTGCACAATAAATATTATAAATACACCTCCGCAGGAAAAGAAGAGTGCGATGCTTGGACTTGTAAAGGTCATGTTCGGTTTGTCGGATTGTACGTTCGATCTCGCCCTTATTAGACTACTAAGCGACATGCACGGATTCGTTCCAGTTTCGAGGATAGAACACTATAAAACGCTTAGAGAAGGCATTCGTTCGAAACTTAACGTACGAGAAGACATTTAATTCGATAGACAAGCTCGCGTTGCGTTTAGTGAATTTTCACGAGTGCATTTACAGAATCTGCTGGGTAGCGATGGAGTATTCGTGTGCCCCACGTTTCCCCAACCGACCACTTATCCAGGGTTGATTCCTTTTAGAATCGACTGCACCATTTATTGTGCATTCGGTAATATGATGGACTTACCATCAACGCATGTCCCGATGGGATTGAATAACGACGGCCTACCGATTGGATTTCAGGTAACTGTCCAATTAAATAATATTATTAATTATTAAACTGACGAAAATTGTATTTCAGGTGATGGCTGCATCTTATCAGGACCGTCTTTGTTTATCCGTCGCTAGACAATTAGAAAAAGCCTTTGGAGGCTGGGTTCCACCTCTTAGCTGAATACTAACTTTATCGATACTCATACTTTCTACTTCATCTTCGCCACAGGAAAGGAACGTTAATAAAAAGTAAAGTTTGTCCAGCGTGAGGATTTTCTACCAGTAGAGACTGCGAACCGAGTTATTTAAACGAAAATAGCATGGACCACGCGTTTAAAAATACATATAGTTTTATGTTGTACGTTTATTTGTACCCGCAAAGGCATGCTTATGCAACCTGTGTATAGTTAAGTACATTCTATAAAATAAAAAGAACGAGTTTAAAAATGCATTTCTATCGTTGTCATTTCGAAACCGATATTACTTTTTAGACAACCCTCGCAGAAATAAATCTTCCCACCAACACGCATTTCTCGACGCACAATTATTATTTATTAATAATATTCGCGAGTCAGTGGAGGGCGGAACGTCCAACAACACAGATGACGTAAGAAAATATCGGTCGAATATTTATCATCAGTCATCCAAGACAGTTCGATCGGATCGGTAGTTGAGATTGTGGCGAATCGTATCGATTTAACTACGATTACGAAACAAATTCTACTTTTTTATACAGTTCACCAAACTTTCAAATTACCGACAAAATTACGCAACTTTTGCCGTCTGATCAGGAAATTGGTTTTTATTATACGGTATTTATTCCGATCAGATATTCATTGTAAAATAATAACATTTACGTTACGCAAGTTCTTCTATCAATTTTGCAGACGTTACAGAAAAAAAATATAAATACTTATAAGTTGAATTTGCATAATCTCGACAACTTTGGACTTGAAACATCAATTTTTTTACCCGGTTACGTACATTTAAATAGCAGTTGTACTATTAACGAAGGTTAAACATACAGCTTGTCTTCAGTATACCACGTACAATTCGATAAATCACAGGAAATAACTTCACCGACTGGGTTTCTTTTTGGAAGAATGGTAGCCAGTTAAGAAAATCCAAATAAAAGATAAATCCGATAAATACGTATTTCTACTACAAGACCATAGAAACCCAAAGAATAAAATTTCGTATAGTAGGAAAAATGTTTCGGAACCACCTGATAACGATTTTTATGTGGATCGTGTACTCTCTTTTACGTCCTATCTTCGCCTACGTTTACTCCAAGGAACGAAAGAGTGTACCAGCGATCAAGAATCCTCTGCTAACTTTCAGTGCCGCCAAACTGGCAAAGAAGGTCAGACAGGGAGAAGTAAGTGCAAGTTTTTTTATTATTAGTTTACTAGTAAATACTCGTCCAACGATATTCATATTTATCTAATTTTTCGAGTAAATAATCAAACACGCGTACATCGATTACAGTAATTGATCATTTCTAATATTCTTGCACTCGCGATAGCTTTCTAGTCAAACTGTAGTGGAAGCGTACATCGAGCGAATTAAGGAGGTGAATTATTTCGTGAACGCAGTAGTAGATGAACGATTCGAGGCAGCCATAAACGACGCGAAAGCATGCGACGCGAAACTCAAGTCTGGACAAGTTACCGCCATTATTTTAGAAAAGGAGAAACCGCTTTTCGGAATACCATTCACTGTGAAGGAAGCCTGTTCCGTTGCAGGTAAAAAGTTTCCATTTTGCCACTTGGTTCTTCCTACAATTAATTTTCCTATCAGTATTGTAAATGTCTCCCTTATCATTATACGGCTATATGTATAAAATAACTGACTTACGAACTGTAGTCTAACATATCTACGATAGAGAATTCAGAATATATTTCATTACCATTGTTTAATAAATCTTACTTGTACATGGTTGTAAATATACGAGGTGATTGCTTCCACGTGGGCATCTAGTGTACCATCTCCAACGCTTCCAAAGATACCAAGCGAATTTTCGACAGCATCTTGATACTTGGTTGTTGATGCGACATTAATCCTTTAATTAAAAAATACCGATTATTAGATAATGGCAATCCAATTAGGGAGACGAGCACGAAAATCAAATGACAAGAATTTTATCGAAATTAGGAATGAGTTACACGGGTGGCAACTTGGCGAGGAAAGGGATGAAAGCAACGGAAGACGGATCAGCGGTGGAGTTGTTGAAAAACGCTGGCGCCATTCCTCTGTGCGTTACCAACACTCCGGAATTCTGTCTGGGCACTACGTCCACGAATAATCTTTTCGGCACAACCAAGAATCCGTACGACACGAGCAAAACATGTGGGGGTTCGTCAGGCGGGGAGGTATTTTCTTAAGAATTTAATATCCGAAAATCGATAAAACGTCAATGACTTGATTCAAAGGAAACTTTGTTGCTTGTTGCAGGGTGCATTGATCGGTGCAGGAGCATCCGTGCTTGGTATCGGTTCGGATATACTAGGATCGATAAGAATACCAAGTCATTTCTGTGGTATTTTTGGTCATAAACCCACGCCTGGTACGTTTAAAAACGATTTAACGCACAATTTCTGTCCAAATAACGTCGATTTTCGCAGGTATTCTCTCTACCCGTGGACATCTTCCAACCGCTGAAAACAACGCGTTGCATTTCATGGCTGTGTTCGGTCCGATGGCGAGATACACGGAAGATCTTCACTTGGCTATGAAAATATTGTCTTCCAAGTGCGAGAGACCGTTACGATTGGACGAACCGGTGGATGTGAAAACTCTTCGAGTATTCTACGTGGACAATATCGATAGTGTGTTGGGCACGAGGTCAACTTCGACGGACATAAGACGAACGATTAAACTAGCGACAAATTACCTGGAGAAGAACGGTGCACAAGTTACGCACGTAATAATTTTACAAAAACATTTTACAGCTTATACAAGTTTTAACTAACTTTTCTAACACGGCACGAAAATTTTGTTTATGATTTCTAATTTCAGACGTCACAGGAGTGGGTACGCGATTCATTCTTGTTCCTGCTCACCTCTTTTCTCTCCAAGGACAATCCTGAAGAACTCGTGGATAAATCGCCCGACGTAATGCTCACGCTGTAATATTCTTTTTATAATATTTTAATGCATAATTTCTAACTTATTTCGCAGGCAAGGAAGAAGCTGTTTCTCGAATTGTTAAAGGCGCTCGTCGGATTGTCGAATAATACACTGCAGTTCATATTCACTGTTCTAATGATAGAGTTTCATGGATTTATTCCCCGCTCGGACGAAGAGTATTATAATGTGAAGAAGGATACCATGCGTGAGACCATTAACGTACGGGAATACATTTCGTTTTATCGATACAAACAATTTATGTGAATATTTGTTGATCAATGTGCTTACAGAAAGCTCTTGGCAATGACGGAGTGTTCATATGCCCCACCTATCCACAAGCAGCGAGTATAGCAGAATTATCTTTCCTTAGGAACGACTGTGTTGTTTATACCTCCAATTGTAATTGTTTGCAGCTGCCATCGACGCACGTCCCAATGGGATTCAATGACGAAGGATTGCCAATTGGTTTTCAGGTAATCGTTAACATACTTATTTATTTACCATATTTCTCATAGACTTCCTTTGGACGACGGAACCATTAAAAATTGTGTTTCAGGTGATAGCTGGATCTTATCAGGATCGTCTTTGCTTGGGAGTCGCTAGGGAGATGGAAAAGGCATTCGGTGGTTGGATACCACCCACCAGCTGAATTTCTCTAATTTTCTCGTGTGACATCTTCACCCAGAACAAAAAAAGAAACACTACTTGTATTATATTGTTATTAGTTATGTAGTGAAAATCATTGTTTTCTTTATCTACTGGTCTCAAACTTTACCTACTCATAGATCAATACTGTAGATTCACTATTAATTATGTATTTAAATACCTTTGTTACATGACTATTCGGTTAAAACTATCGAAAAATCAGGGACGTAAAGTTCAGTACCTATCCTAAGGATACGTTTCAGAAGCTTGCAATGTTTTAATTTCCATTTCATGGCCCAATCTGACTGCCATACCGACCTGAAAATTCGGAGGTGATTTTAGCATCCTTTGAGTTGAGAAACTACTCACTGAATTAGTATTGATGAGCTGACAGCTGTAGTATGTGCACAAATATATGTGAGTTGACTACGCAGGGATAGCAATTCATTTCTAAATCTGTTGGTAATGTTGCAAATGACACGAAAATGATAATGAGGTTTCAAGACCCCATAAAAATAGGACGAAAAAATACATTAGGTGAAAGATCTACTCGTATATGTACCTTGTCTGTGACAATATTCTAGAATCTTTGATGAATCAATGAGAATCAAAAATAATCTAACGAAGAAGCTCTATATTTACGATGACCTATGCAAAGCGGATCGCAGCCAATTTGCTAATATTATTTAGTTTTTAATTAATAATTGCATTAGTCAACTAAGAGTGATGCGATTATTAATTAAACGGTAAATAATATTACCCAGGTCTCACCACGTGGAGGTTGCTGCGAGTGGAGACCCGAAGGGAGATAGATGGAATCAAAGTTCCATCGATCTCCCTTTTACATCCTTAGAAACTAGATTACTAAACTAGAGAGATAGAAGGAAGCAATGTTCCCTCGATCTTCTAGTTTAGTTGTACCAAGTAATTATTTCGTTTAAAATGGAATGAAGCTAAATTATGGGATACGCGACGCGACGCGATACGACGCGATGCACCATGCAATAGTGCAAGGAGCGAGATGCGCGACACGCGAACCGAGTAACTGGTCAAAAGGGTCAGCTCCGTTGCCTCTTGGCAAGTCCGATCGAAGGGGAAGGGAATCGACGCACCCGTCACAGAGGTTCCCCATTTCCCCCAAGCATCCTGTTGGGAGCCAGATGGACCCAACTCGGGATGTCTAACAGAGAGAGGGAGCGTGTGTCGGGGCTACCCTAGACAGGAACAGTCCCTGATCCCCTCTAGGGCCGAAATACCCTTTCCCTTGGATCGTCTCGCCAGAGGACGGCAACTGACCCTTCGGACGAGCTAAACGGCCGATCACTTGCTTTCTACATCAAAGCAGTGGTGATCGGAACGAAAAACGAGGAAACGAGTGAACGAGTGAAGCTAGTTGGTAAAGAATTACTTGGCATATACGCAGACGCATACATGGGAGTAAATGTACCAAGCAATTATTCTCTTTAAAAAGGGGTGAAGCTAAATTATGGGAGACGCGACGCGACGCGACGCTGTACCGCATCTTCGGATCGAATCGAGAGAACGAGAAGCTAAGTTAATAATTGCTTGGTATCGCGGCCTTAAAACTAAATTTATCCTAAGGGCCTTAGAGATAAAAATCCCTCGATGTCCTTGCGTTGTCGTCCCACGATGTCCCGCGATGTCCAACGATGGCCTGTAAGTAAGCTGAAACTAAAAAAGTTTGCATTTGCGATTAGTTAACACAACATGTAGCAACGTTTAAGCAAGAATAAAATAGAGGAACAAAGAAATGAAAGCGAGGCGAAACGATAGATTCAAGCCCAGTAGACATTTGAATGTCGAAAAAGAAGTAAGAAATTGGAGATTGAGATATCACTCGCCACTGTGACGATAGTGGTCAGTGAAACAGATTTTGGATCGGATAAACCAAACAAGGAACCAGTAGTAAAATATGGAACAGGACCAGAGAAATAAAAGCAAGATGTAACCCCACATTCGAGTCCAACAGACGCTTCAAGGTCGAAAAAGAAATTGGACAGGGGAGATTCAGAACTCGCTCTCTACTGGTCACTGCTGGTCACTGCTGGTCACTAATGGTCAGTATTGGTCACTGGAGTTGTCCAGTGCTCGGCCAGTGGTCAGCAGTGGTGAGTAAAGGTGGAGCGCTGACCCGCGAGGTTCCGTCACGTCCGCTAGCCTAGAACAGAAAGGGGGAGAGGGAGAAAGTTCGTCACCGGCAGTGTGACTTAGCCTCAGGCAGAAGAGTTGAAGGGGTGGGGACGACCGTCCTTGGCGAGTTCACCAATCAATTGACGGTTAACCGTGCCTTTGACCGAAAAATGAATATTCTACGTAAAATTGTATTAAAAACAATTATTTATACAACCCATACTCTCGAGCATTATTTTAACTATTGCCTGATGTTAATTAATAATTGTTACAAACAATAGGTATGAAAATATGGATAAATTCGAGGAGACTAAAAGTTTCTTTGAATTTCTGTCGAGAACCAAGGTCGTACATCACGTATTCGTTTCATACATGATTCTAACAAAGATACGTAAACTACGTCACTAAAATCGCAAAACAATATGTTGCAACACCCAACAAAACACACATTAATGCACACGAAGAGAAGTTGCGTATTTTGTATCGTAAATTTGGAAAATATTCAAGCATCGAGGAGTTTAATCTCGAAACATACGAGAACAATTCTCGCGTCGGCCAATTGGAACGTTTTAAATATATTAAAAAATATATTAAAATGATTATAAATATTATATTGAAAAATTTGAAATCGTTCTGGAAAAATTATTTTTGGTTGCGGGGGTCAATTAGAATCATTTTTGATAATAGACATATCCTTGAAATCCTACGTATTTTCGAGTAAAAAAAAAGTTCTCGTCGAAGTTACCGTAGGTAGGAAACGCGATTGTAAAAGAAATACAATGAACATTCCAAGGTACCGTTTTTCTTTTGATGCTGACCTTTCACCTTATGGACTTTGATGAGCCAATCTGACTGTCATACTGAGTAATTTTTTAAATAAATAAGGATTTTCGGTGTAGTTGTCTTCACTTCTTCTCGTGTTAATTTCTAAATCTGTTGGTAACGTTGCGAGTGACACGGAAATGGTAATGGGACTTTAGAGCCCCAGAAAAATGGTCCGAAAAAATACATTAGGTGAAAGGTCTACTCGTATACCTCGTCTGTGGTACCGCGTCGCGCAATTTTTCATCAGTAAGTTCTGAGAGTCCGTGGGCGAAGGGAGTGGGCACAGATGGCGCGACAAAGTATCGCTCGAGTATTCGTCAACAGTTATCGAAGACTATTCGAACGGATCGATGGTTGAAATCGCGAGGAAATCGAAGAGATCGATGCGTGGTAACGTCGATCGCTCCGAGAACTCCAAGATCCTCGATTCTTTGCGGAAACACTGGGAACCATCGATCGAGTGCCTGCAACGATCTACCTTGCACACAGAAGAAGAAGAGAAAAGAACACAGGTACGATCAAGTGTCCACAGATGTCGCAAACTTCTACTCCGAATACACTTCTGGATCTATAAATCATTATCGTTACAAATTCTAATTAACTATTTCCTTAAAATTAATTACTAATACCTTTTCCTTGAAAGTTTCATTAGTTAAGAGGACAACCTCGATATAACACTGAATCGTTATAATCGATTACCTTGAAGACTGCTTCAAAATCATTTTTGTACTCGACCTCTTTTCCTCTTTTTTAAATGAAAATTCGAAAAATCCGAATCGTGTTTCGTTGTTCAAAGATCCGACTGACACGTGGAATGGTTCCGAGATACATTACTAATCGAACGAGGTTGAAGGTCGAAATTTCATGATTGCCGTATCGACAAAAAAATCTCACATTTTTTATCTAAAATGAATATTCATTTGAGAAAACGCTGATTAAGATAAATGCTCGACGTCGCGTCGAGTCGGCAGTTACGTGTCGTTCTGCATTCGCTGAAAATGCAGAATTTTTTAAGGAGCATAGACGATAAATCACGCAAATCGTCCATTATCCGTCGGTTAATTGCCGCACTTTTGTGAGGCGTCTACATGTTCAACGCGTGGTACACGCAAGATTATACAAAGTGTATTAACGATCGAGTGATAAATAGTGTCTTGATAAACGAGTGACAATTTCAGAGATGAAACTTTGACGATGAAAAATACCAACGCATTCTATGATTTCTATTCGATCATAATGGATACAAGTGACAAGAATTGTTTATCTCATTCGTTATTCGAAATTGGTATCTAGATAAGAATCGCGTCTATCTCTGATTTTAAACAAGAAAAATTCTCGACTTGTACGATCGATGATCAAATCAAATTTTAATTAATCTCGATTGTTTAGTACCTCGTAGCAATAAATTGTTTCGATAACATTGCTAGCTATAACTTTAATATATAAATACCACAGTATATCGATATTAAACTGATGAAAATTATTACGACAATAAAGTAGAAACTTGTAGAAAAGTTAATATGTGTAACAAGTACTGATAAGAGGTACTGATAACCAACTTATTTCTTTTAACATAAATTTTGTTAAAGAGCTACGTCGTAAGATTCTTTAAAAAGACATATATTCGTACTTGTACGCATATTCGCGTGGACGTGGTTTTAACAGAGAATTATTGGCAACATCCGAACCGGAAATGGGGGACCATGAACCCTAAGAAGCCGTAACTTGGAGCAAAGACCATTCGAACGATATTATTACAGATACATATATTCGATATAGACCGGAATAGACAAATAAATAGATAGATCGATGCATAATCATACAGAACGTTTTAATTAGGGTTAAATGCAGGCAAACAGAATATTAATTAGATTGCATTTACGTACGTTTACGAAATACGCTGTTTTATTGGAAATGTACGATTTTAACGTCAGAAACCTGTTCTCTTACACGGTCATTTCCTGGATTTTGAAACGCATTAGAAGAAAGGAATGTCCAAGGCACGTGTTTGTTCGTCGTACGATAGGAATAGCAACAACAGCCACGTCAAATATTCGTCAGTTATTACATATTGTTACCAAGATCACGTAGAAATTGTGGAGCGAGATCCAAGGACGAACCAGGCACGTGTAGTCTTCACGTAGAGTTTACGTAATCGCGAATACCACGCTCTTGGATCGATATAATTGTTAGATTATTAGATATAGATATAGTTTTTACGTTATTAGAATGAAAAATGAAAGCAGAGTGGTGACCGTTTCGAATTCGAAATTTTAAATCGGACATTTCCAGCGTGTTAACAGCGAACGCATACTCTAAAAAGTATGATAATTCATCCACCTCTCCAACCGACGCGTACAAACAGTAGTCCAGATATTCTAAATCAGTGATTCTCAATCATTTTTTGGCTCGCGGCCCCCGTTTTCAACGTTCACTCTTACACCGATGTGATCCATCAAGGATTTATTTTCCGCACAATTAGCCTCGATCTTTAATTTTCTTTTGTTCCAAATTTTTAACGGCTACATTACGTCCCGCTCTAGTTCATACAAATTTTGACGATGTTTTAAATATTTTTCTTATCACAGATAAGATTGCATTTCGTTCAGTTACGTTATGTAAGTAATCGTGATACGATTTTACAAAAGTTTGGTATTACCGTTAACAAAAGTGTTTAAGAGCTTTGCCGTATTACCGAAAAGGATCGTTTCAAGTTCAAAACAAAGTAATTTCAGAGCAATGCCTGACACGACACTTGTAAATTATATTAATATACTAATTGCTAATTTACGATATTACTATACTACGAAGTACACTGGCACGAAACGCGCAATAAAAATAATAATATAAAATGTATAATAAAATAGAAAATAAAATACTGTAAACAACATATTGCTACGATGCTGACTATATTATTATTATTTAACGGGTATAAATTTTTGGAGGTAACTCACCAAAGTGTCCTCGAAAATATAAATTATGGTCAATGCTAGCGGAACTGTCTCCCCCGAAGTAAATAATCACAAGTTACTCCCGTTCAAACTGTTTGATAGATAATTCTTTAAATCTTTATTAAACAATATAAGAATCAATAATTAAATATTGTGTACATACATTGGTAGGACCAAACGTTGTCTGCTCACTGTCTGGTAAATAATCCATCCTCGACGAAATTAGACTGCAGTTATTCACCACTGTGTAATGTCCGTTCGCAAGAAGAAGGCCGAGAGTTTATATCCTCACTTTAGTTTAATAGTCTTCCAGATCCTCTACCGTCCCACGCATAATTGTTACTGGCCAAGAACGGTGACGAAGATCGACAGCAGGTGACCTGCGCCAATAGCGACAATGCGAGCGATGGTGGAGTAGTAGTAGCTAGTAAACTAAACGGGGGATGTAAACCCTCGTTAGTGTTTATCCTCGCGGGTCCTTGACCTTTCTTTTCCATGGACTCCTATTGCGATGCAATGTTCATCGGAATAATGTTCTGAAATAATATATTATTTCATTCGGCTACGTGTTACTTGAAATAATTATGCGTTAGTTTATATGAACGTTAAAACAATTTTTTAAACGCCATTTCGTATTTTCGATTTATAGTAAAAGAATTTTTTGTTCAAACGAGAATCTCCTGATTATCTTTTCTAGTACGTCGATAAAATTGTGCTAGCGTATCTTGCTTATACGTTTGTATTCGTGAAGGGTACTTTATCGTTCACAAGCACTGAATTAGATTTTTCAACGTCTTTTTTCCCCCAAAATAATCTTCGTATTAACACTGCAAATCCATTTATCGCTCGATAATGGCCCGGGATAATGGTCCGTGACGAGCTTGTTAGATTATCAAGCGTTTCGAAATATTCTAAGTTCGGTTCTATGCGGGAGAGATTTTATTACGCGACGTGTAATGTAACGTTGAAACAGTAAAAAACAGAACAACAGTAGCTCGTAAATCATCGGACGCATACTAAATACAAAATAAGAACCAATTGGCATTATGAGATGACGATTAATTATACAATGAAACAAATAAACCGTTAATTCATAATATGATACAAGCACATGCAAATATTAAAGAATCGTTGCATCGATGCACATACCTCGGATATGACAGAACGAAGTAATCGTAGTAGTCGTTCTGTCAATTAACTTTCGTTAGTATCCCATGATTAATTTTACCCAAACCATCTTGTCACATTGTTTATAAGTCGTATGTTTTCAGGCACGTTTATCTTGGTAATTCTTCTACGCTTGCAATATCGCGTATTGCATATTTATATCAGTGTTTCTCATACTTATCGCTGAGCCCCTCTGAAAATGAAGGAAAATTTTTAATTGACACTCTACAGTAAATAATTGTCGATGATAAAGGACCAAGCTTATCATTTTAATAGTACTGTTATGCCATTTATTATGCCCTCCCCCTTTTAGTATAATAGTCAACCAAGTTCTAAAAAAGTATAACACAAATGGGTAAATGGAAACGGAAAGTAAAACAATTTTATATAATTAATTCTAATAACTAAAATTCACAGATTGTGTGTGGGAAAACATAAATGTTTTTTTTTAGACACCGCAATTATCCTGCCCGCTGAAAAGATTTGCGTTACGCCTCGTTAAAGCCACGCATCTCCACTTCCATTCATCAATCGGATGCAAGAGTCATCGTACACGTGCTGTGTTCCCCAATGTCACGGTAAAATAAGTTTGCATAACCGGTTGATATTCTTAGGAGACACGTGCCAACACACAGAATGTAGTAAATAGTCAATAAATTATTGCGTTGCTGCGATCACATGGACCGACTAAAATATATTTAAAAATGGAATCCGAACGTGTTCTGATCCGACAAACTGGTTACTGGTAATCTGCATGAGTTAGCACGTTATAAGGTCGATTTATATTATCCGTTCAGGCACGTGCTGTTTCATACGAATGCAGTTGCTGAAAAGAAGAAAAATATACATATAAATCGACCTGTATACACGTACAATTATGTACATTTATACTTGTACTGACTGTCAAGCGATCCGATAGAGCTTGTATCATCTAACGCTAGATCTACCAAGGGGGGTCAATACAACTTGTTTCGTTATTTGTATGTAGTATATTAAGTATATTACACATTCGATACCTATCAAATTTATTATGATACTAGTATTGTATAATATACACCACGTTATTTTATGGACTCTGTGAAAATAATAGATCTGAATAGAAAAGATAAATACATAACTGACAAAGAACTAATCATTGACTGGGTATCTTCCCACCAAAGGATGACTGGTAACGAAAAGCCAACTCTATTGCAAAAGAAACGACATCGCTTACATCAAGCGAAGAAAAACCAGTCCCTTGCCAGGACCTCATAACCCAGATACAACGGCACTGAAAAAAAAGAATGCAACAAGATTTGAACCGCTGCCAAAAGACCAAAAACTCACGGTGTAACGCAAGATTATCATCAACCTCGATACGATAGTAATCGAAAAGAAAAAAACTAATGTCCTGACTAAGAACTGGGAAATTTATGGGAAAAATCTACATTTTAAACCCTGATCGTACTGGGTTGTGACTTGAAATAATCGAAGAAAGAGAAAGTAATATATTTCCCGAACCAGCTAATGGTAATTCACATCACGAAGCGACGTCTATCGATAACGTTTACTTCGCTATACTTGATAGGAGGATCTCTAGCTTCGCATTCAACGACTCGATCACTTTCCCCGACGACAAGATCCGACGAAATAGACATTCCTGGCATTTCTAACGAACAAAAACTATTAAAAAACAACAAATATATTAAGTTCATTAGGATACCATCGCGCATCGGAATTTTAGATAATCAAGTCCACCGGGCAAACGAAGCAGCATTACGATCACACAGAATTTCTCGTAAATGGTGTTATAATGAGATATCGATGACGAAATTAAATTTTTTCCTATTTTTCGTCGTATCTTTTCAAGAGCGTATTCAATGGATCGGCGAGGTTTTCCCGATAAAAATAAGTCCAAACATGGCCTCGTTCCAATTATTATTTGTTATGCGTAATACGAAACACTTTCGAATTCTGCAAGTACACGGTCCTTCGAATAATGTCGTAACGCTCGCCGATTCAATGGTAATGCTCCCGTAAATGTATAGTGAAAAATATAAAAAAAAAATGAAACTTTCAATGCTGGATGAAATTCGATCACCGAGGTGATCAGCATACTCTGCATGCTTTGGCCTCTCGACGCTGCATCGATAATCGTCGACACTTTGTATGTTTCCTTAAAAGGCTGGCCGCCTGGTAAAGCCAGACCAGTCTGCCTCTATATTTGAGGAAGAGAAGGTGTGCCTGCTGGTTCGCGGATTCTGTGTCTTTGAAGAAAACCATCGGTTGGAGCGACCAGACCAGAGACACGACGACCAAGAGGAATAGTGAGATCTATCCTTCGATCGGTTCGACTGGCCAATAGATTCGGCGCCAGGTACATCTAGTCCCCTTTCTAGAACAGTGGTTCTTAATCATCTTATGCTCACCGCCACAGCATGTTAAAATAAAACACATTTCTCATATTCATATTATAACTAATTAAATTATACGCTGCATTTAAGCCTACTTGGTGTTGTTTGCGTTTAGTTACCAGCAATAGTCTACTGAATTTCTAGACTAGACAAAAGGTTGTCGGATATAAAGTGTAAAGTCTGCAGAAATTACCCCTCTTTAAAGCTCTGGTGATAATAGCCTAAGAGTGGGTTAAGAATCATTGTTTTCATGGGAGAGAAACATTGCGTACATGTATACTCTCCTTCTTTCCGATTCTTAATTCTTAACCGATTCATTCGAATACACATGGATGAAAAGTTTATAGATTGGTGTTTTTTTGTAACAGAGAAAATGATTCTGTCCAACCTGACTAGTATACTTACACACCTGTTGCATTTTGTTCTTCGTCCTTTTCTGCTCCTCGTTCATATGAAGAGACCACCGAGTATACCGCCGATCAAGGATCCTCTCCTGAAAGTTAATGCGAGCACATTAGCGAGGAAGATCAGGCACGGAGAAGTAAGTGCATACTTTTGTTATTCAACCATTCATCATGCAAGTCACGTGATTATGCCTGACTCTTGTTGTTTTTATTATGAAATGCTCAATTACCATTTAATGTATCGTTGATATTGCAATCTTCCCCCGTCCTCCCACCCCGAAAGTAGCTATTTAATAAATCGTACGCCAGAAACGGGAAAAATGTTTATTTAGACAATTGCTCCTCAGACATTTGCAAATTTTTACCAGTAAACTATGCATATCTTCGAAGAATAACGATGTTACAGTTACGCGGGTTCCGAAGGCAGTGCAATAAAACTACGCTAAGAATTAATCGAGGTCCTTTTCCGTAAGAAACGCGCGTTGATAATCGATGAACGGGCAATATCTCTCGATCGAACAAATGAAAAAGAGACGTCAGTCCAATTACAGCAATCCATAATTTGTAACTCTCTTGCACTGGGAAAAGCTTTCTAGCCGGACTGTAGTGGAAGCATATATCGAGCGTATTAAAGAGGTGAATCCTTTCCTAAATGCAGTAGTAGAGGAACGATTCGATGCGGCTGTAAACGATGCGAAAATTTGCGACGCGAAACTGAAGACAGGGAAAGTTACCGCCGCTACGCTGGAAAGGGAGAAACCGCTGTATGGAGTACCAGTTACCATCAAGGAAACCTGTTCCCTTGCAGGTAACGCTTCCACTAGATCAAACACGCCAAATTGACTTTCGTCACTGAGCCAATTTGCCTTTTACAATTATCTTACTGAGCTCACAAATATATTTTTTAAAAAATAGTTCATCAAATGAAATTATCGTCACGATTGAAATAGGAGTGGCAGCGATAACGTAGGCCAAAGTTTAGGAATAATAGAAAAATGAAGATAATGCTTGTCGTTGAATCGGTGAATCGAAAAAATATTTAACAAGAACATAATCAACATGTTATTATTCGTAATCAATGTTTCGACCTTCGGTTTGGGTCTTCTTTTTTATCAATTCCCACGTGGCTTCAACCAAACACTAACTTTCTGTTGTTTGTTTTTTCTTCTCGATTGAAATACTCGCATAAAAGTGAAGTCACGACCTCTTCGTGTGGTACCATTTCTAAGATTACTATTCTTATCGGACAAATGATACAAGGATGTGCCAATGACGTATCAGTTGCTGAGATTATAAACCTTACAGCAGTATATATGTAGAATACACGTGACCAAAAAGATCTCTTTTTTTTTTTAATCAGGAATGAGTTACACGGGAGGCAGTTTATCCAGGAAAGGAATAAAAGCTTCGGAAGATGGGTCAGCAGTAGAAATACTGAAGAACGCGGGAGCCATACCTCTGTGCGTCACAAACACCTCTGAATTCTGCACTGGAATTCATACCATGAATTACCTTCATGGCGCGACAAGGAATCCATACGATACGAGAAAATCGCCGGGAGGATCATCGGGCGGTGAGGTAATACCTTAAGGAGGACTCCTACTGTATTATTTATTCTACTGCAAACCTACAAAAGAATCGATATTTTTCTAAATCTTCCTATAAAAACCTATGTCGAATCTCTTTCTTCAACCTATGAAAATTTAGTACCTGCTGCAGTCAAATTCACCCTAATTACCAATCAAATTTCACTTTTTGTTTCAAATGTGTAGAATGGCTGAAACCATAAGATGACGTGTTTTTTTTTTCTTAATTTTTTTATTACGCTCTGGAACCTGCAAATAACGAATAATTAATATTTTGCTTAAACTGTATATTGCATTTTTGCCTTTAATACTATACTTTGCAGGACAACCTGTATAAGAAGCTTCGTTGATTGTTTCAGGGAGCTTTGCTTGGCGCAGGAGCATCCGTACTTGGGATTGGTTCGGACGTACTGGGCTCCATAAGAATCCCGAGTCTCTTCAATGGTATTTTCGGCCATAAACCTACTCCAGGTAAGACACGACTGGAGTGGCAGTAAAAGTGTTAAAAATTACTCGAACGCATTGTTCGCAGGTATTATTTCTAGTCACGGACACCTACCGAATTTCGGAGGTTCCACAATCGAAAGCATGTTGGTGTACGGTCCAATGGCGAGGTACGCGGAAGATCTTCGCTTGGCTATGAAGGTATTGGCCTCTAAATGCGAGACGTCGTTATTACGCTTGGACGACCCGGTGGACGTGAAAACTCTCAGAGTCTTTTATTTGGATAATTTCGACAGTTTTTGCGGAATAAGATCAACCACGACGGACATAAGGCAATCGATCGAGCAAGCAACGCGATACTTCGCGGGGAACGGTGCAATCGTCGAAGAAGTAATAATTTTGCACAAAGATCAGCAAATTTGAACTAATCTTACAAGCAGAAGTCGCGGCTGTAGGGGTCGTCAACTTTAAAATCGAAAAGATTTGAAAAAAGTTGACGACTCCAGCAGGTGCGACCAAGTCTTCTTGTTATTCTTCGAAATATCGTTTGTATTGCAGTTGTCGCAGGAATGGGTAAGCAGTATATTCATGTTCCTGATGACTTGTCTTGGCGAGGTGCAATTACCCGAATTACTTTTGGACCCTAAATACGCTCAGGTAACGGGGACAGTTTTACAGAAACGTTCCGTTTGACTCAATATTTCTTAGATTTATCATCTAATTCGTAGCTATTCCCCACAGAGAAATAAGACGCCGTTACTCGAAGTCGTGAAAGCTTTGTTCGGTTTATCGGATTACACGTTGACGCTCGCATACGCCCAACTAATGAGGAAGGCACGAGGATTTATTCCACAGTCCAAGGAAAAATACTATCAAGAACTTCGGGCGGATATCCGTCACAGAGTAAACGTACGAGAGCACATTTCATTCGACGGATACACTCGAAACTTGTGTCGGTGTTGAATGAACTTTTATGTTGGATTCATGTGCTTACAGAAATTGCTCGGTAATGACGGAGTATTCATATGCCCCGCGTTTTCCCAACCAACAGACTTGCCAGAATTAATTTTTCTTCAAACTGATTCCGTCGTTTATAGTGCATTCAGTAATATGATGCACTTGCCGTCGACGTACGTGCCAATGGGACTGAATAACGACGGACTGCCAATTGGATTTCAGGTAATCAACGAGGAAAACGATTGTTTTTTTAAACCCCTTAACGTACTCCTGTTTACTTACAGCAACGTACAGTTCATTTCCACTAAAATCTGCACAGTTAACTTACCACGATTTATCCTCCAATCTTAATTCCTTCAACTCAGCGTCTCGAAACTCAACGGAACCTACATTTTTCAAACGTACACTGTTTAATTTACAAAAGGATTAATTTCGAGTAATATTTTTAGAGTTTTTTCTGATGTTACGTTTTGTATTTGCCGGCCCATTAACCGTGGAAAATTATGTTTCAGGTGATGGCTGCGTCTCATCAGGACCGCCTTTGTTTAGCAGTCGCTAGAGAATTAGAAACGGTCTTCGGTGGATGGGTACCTCCTCCGAACTGAATTTCTATTTCGTCGGCATTGATTTCTTTTTTGTTTGTTTTTTATCTTAAACAAACAGAATACTCGTATTTCATTGTTGCTGATCGCTGTGATTTTTTCAATTAAGTACTATTTCTTTAATGTAAGGATGCCTTAGCTACAGGAGATTGTTAAAAAGTGTTATTTTATTGGAAAACAGGTGGAGTGAATGTTATTTATTTATAATCACTTAACCGATACACACCTTTTTATTCATCGCGGCTTCCTTTATAACCGCACTGGCGTACCTACAATTCGCATTAAATGTGCAATAATATAACTTATGAATAGTAAAATTATCTTTACTAAATAAACCAAAAATAGTATTTTCAACAAAGCTTTATATTAATCAAAGGAACCTTCACGCCTTTTCCATTGTAAAATATAAAGGAAGTTTATCATTATAGTCAAAAACGTTTTTATATCAACCTTAATACCGTAAATTAAATACAAGGCGTATACCCTTAATTAAAACCGTCGTTCTAAAATGATGAAAATAAATTGAAATTTAATGAGATCTTTTCTTTCACGAATGTTTCTTTCCCGCCTTGCACCATGCTCTTTTACGCGACTACAAAAAATTTTACGTTTGAATTTAGATTTTATCGCACTAGGAATCACCTAATCTCGTAAACAAATTCAAATACTGTATATTTTACAACGCACCGTGCACACAAAGCCAATCGATCCATAGATCCACTATGAATCCGCTCGGCTACTCTACTTTTTCGTGACGAATTAATAACATGCTCGACAAATGTCAACGTGCATTCTGGAGAATCGCCTTTTAACGCGAAAGGCACAATTTTTAAGGCACTGTGCTGTGGATACACCATCGAAATGGCTTGATACCGACAAAAATACAAAATTCGTGATGCATACATATTAAGAGCTATTTTCGCATATTCGACGAACGTTCCAAGTAACTTCTCATTTCTTACGATCGCACGGAGGAACGTACAATTTACCTCCGTGCTTTTCCCATTCACGATTGAACTCGTGTTCCAACACCTCGGCACCCCGTTTCCTAGTCAACCCAGTCTCGTCTAGGCTCAATTCGCACATTTGCATGTCGTCGATACCTTTCACAGAAATTAATTTACCTTTGAAAACTCAACAGTTGTTTGAAACAAGATCAAGTGCAAGGATATGTGACAAGCGTGAGAATATTTGCTCCCTTTTCCAGCGAGAACATCGCTAGCGAGTAACGATAACATACAGTGCGTAACAGCTTCAAACACCATTAATGACTAGCGTAAACGTGAATAAGAAAACAGAGTTTGATTGCAAGGAAAGCAGTGCTTGAATAAGCTCTAACGTAGTAAACTTGTACGTAGAATATGATAGAGTAAGGTATTGTTTCGTTCGTGTAATATGCAAGATGCGATAGCATACGGGAGTAGAAGTAACGTAAAATAATGAATCAAGCTTAACTACTTGAAACTTTACCTGCTACTAGTAGGATTGGTGCTTTGTCAGGATGAAGTTCCATTTGTCTTGCAACGTATTGACCGTCAAAATGGGCGTACCACCATCCTCTTTTGCCAGAGGTATGCGAATTGTCTTGCTGTCCCGGCGCGGAAGGTCGCACGAATGGAATTCTAAAGTATCGCTGCGAAGACTCTACTATCGATTGTTTCATCGGAGTTCTGGGGGTTTTAGCAGCTAAAACAGATATTAGAATCGCACCAAGGTCAAATAAATGGTGAATTCAGGTCTGCGGAACTACGCAAGCACACTTACCAGCTTCCATGATGGATCTCGGTGCTCTTTCGTTTTCGTCCATTGTCGTTCTCCTGCGATTTCTCGCTTTCCAGGCGTGATAAACTTTTAATCTTCGGTGGAACTCGTGACGACAAGCCTACCGAAAAAATTGTATCAACAGATATCGATTGCGATATCTACAATTGAACGAGATTGTTAATTGTATTAATTCAGATAATTTCAAACAATATCCACCTCCAATAATTCGATGTCACACGATGTATTTATAGCATCTCGTAATTCGGAGTACTTCCACTTGGATAAGTCGTACTTTTTATTAGCCATGGCTGCCTGATTATTGCGCACTTGCTCTGACCTATTATTTTGAACGATATCAATTAACAACAAAGCATAATAATTACTAAGGCATTCAAACGAAGAAATAAATCTCAACTTATTTACGATACCTTGCTAACCTGTTGTTGTTCGATGGTACTCGTATCTCGGAACCGCTACATATTCAAACAAAATGAGACATTATTTGCTCGACTTGTATACAAAGAGCAACAAATTCCAAGCACGCAATATTTGATGAAATAATACCTTCGTACAGGCGGTGGTGAATCTTCGACCTGTCCATTTGATTCTTGGGCCAATCTAACCGCCAATTCGTGATCTCTTCTTTCTTGTTCCAATAATTCGCGATATTTGTTCTCTTCCATTGCTTCTCTCTCCAATTGCGCCTTGAGAACAAATGAACAAGTCAGGTAATTGTTGAAAGATAAAATGACTTCATAAAAGAAAAGTGCATACTTGGAGTGCTGCCGCAGCTTTCTGGTCTTCTACCTCTTGCTTCCTCTTCTGTTCTTCTTCAGCCTTTCTTCGCGTCTCGATGTCGTGTTTCTTTCTTCTATTTTCCTCCTCTTCCCTTTTCTTTCTTTCCTCCTCTTCTTTCCGCTGCTTCTGGAGCTCCAATTCTTGCTGAATCTTCCTCAATTTCGCCTGTTCCTCGGCAATCTTTTGCTGTTTAACCATATCCTGCAACGACGCCATTTGTTTATTCACTTGATTGACCGAATTTGTATAGAGTGAATCGATTTCTGCCGGTCTTATTCTCGTGTTGTCCTTAATCTTCTTAATCGCCGCCTCCAAATCGTCTTTGAGTCTCTGTATGTCGTGCATCGACCTGTCGCGATTCTTCAACTGTTTCGATGTCTCCTCCATTCCAATTAGCTGCGTCTTTAAATTTCTTATCTTCAGAATTCCCTTTATTCGAGGCCGATGCTGCTTCTTGGCTATGTACATCCTTGCTGTTTTCTGAAGAACTATCAGATGCTGTCTGCGATAAATAATCTTATTCTTCAATTTGATCACAGAAAGGGCGCAAAATTGCATTTTGTTCCATCGAGATTTAAGCAGCCATTTCTTCACGTTCGCCACCAATTTCCTCAAGTTTTCAGGATCCGATTTCATAATCTTGTCGAATTCAGCGAACTTTCCTGGTTTAAAAAACACTCTGGTGATTCCGAACTTGAAGTCTTTCTTGTTCAATTTCAAGCTGTGAAGTAACGCCTCGCAGAAAAACCTAGGTTCTAATTTTGCCAACTCCGGTGGAAGATAGGATTTGTACATGTTATAGAGTTCCTGAAACGGAACTCTGCTGGGATAGCCGTGCTCCATGAGCTCCAATACAGACGTCATGCCCGAACAACGTAACTGTCCCAAAATACTATTTCCGTCGAACTGATGGGCAACCATGTCGTTATTGGGTTTAATGCAACGTACAAAATTTGTTCCCTGAAAAAGAATTTTAACATGCCAATAAAAATCTCGCGAGAAACGATAATATCTAAATAAACACGCCAGCAAAAAGGAATCGTTACGTTGCTCTTTAATTTATCCATTAGCTCCCCTAATTGGGTTTTGAATTTACTACCGACGCTAATGAATGTAAGTTTCCCTTTCTGGCTCGAGTTGTTGGCGAATTGAGTTCTAAGGAATTTGTTGTTGCTCTCCTGAATTAACGCTTCCAAGGAAGCATGCAACGCGTCATTGTTTTTCTCGATAAACTGATTCTGAAAGTATAAAAAGAAAAAAAAAATGTCTGATAGTAAAGTATACAATGACAGATGTTATGTACGTACATACGTACGTACGTACGCGATAACGTACCGTTTGATAACAGACACCGCCGGCGTAATGGCGTATCACAAACCCTTCGTCGTCGCGCAATTCTCGGTGGGCCTTCAACCGCGAAGTTCTCGGCAAAGTTATTCTGAAATGACCACTCCAAACGCGATGGACTTCACTGGTGAAATGTGCGAAACTATGAGTCGGCAATTTTGATTCCTCGTCCAACAAACTAAAAACTCCCATATTTTTCGACTCGATTAAATCTGAAAATGCAAGAAAATATATATACATTCGATTTGTGCTGAACGGTCAAGGTGTTGAAATAATATTTACCGATGCAGTCTTGATTGTCGACGTACGATATCTTAGGTACATTAAGAGATTCCCTCGCGTAAAGGTCTTGCTCGTACTTCAAGATCCTCTCGTTGAAGAACTGTTGTAGCTTTTCGTTGCAATAGTTGATGCAGAACTGTTCGAAACTATTTACCTTGAAATATTCTGTGAAAACGTAACAACATAGATTAAAACGCTCGAGAAACATGGTAAAACTAATACGTACCGAAACCTGCGATATCCAAGACGCCGATATAGTAACTGGAAGCTTGGAAAGGAATGCTTTTATTAATACGACCTACAATATGATCAAACAGTTTACTAT
Source organism: Colletes latitarsis (assembly GCF_051014445.1). NCBI lineage: Eukaryota > Metazoa > Arthropoda > Insecta > Hymenoptera > Colletidae > Colletes > Colletes latitarsis. The sequence continues at coordinate 43,620,278 of NC_135136.1, read as the reverse complement.
AAATGGCTTTGGCCAGAGCGTCCCTAGCGTTGTTGGCTTCGTACACTTTTAATGGTACCCTGAAAACGTTGCACGTAATTATGTATTTTTCTTCTTTCGTTTTTTATACATCGTTTTCATTAACTTACATGATAACCGTTCCCTTGATACCACCGCGACTAGTCTGCATGACTTTAGAGACCAAAGCTTGTCTGAGCTCCTCAGGATCAACAGCCAATAACTTGGCGGACATCAGCACCGCTTTCTCGGAGCTAGCACATATTCTGGATCCACCTTTAGTGTCCTCAGGATTATCTTCGAACATGATATTTCCAAGATGAAGCACCGCGGCCACCATCGTATAAATTTCCATTCTTTCAGCTTCGGTCAAACCAAGGCGCGTTAAGGCCTTCATGAAAGAAAAGATATTTAAAGAATATGGGGCCATCGTCGCGTCAACGGAATCACATGAATTAAAAGTATCATTGTTTACAGTGAGTTATGCGAAAGAAACGGGAGACAAAAATTTTCGTCGTTTCTTGCAAGAATGAAATGAAAATGTATCTGCGATTAAAAATGAAAAATTCGAAAATATCGAACAAGATGAGGAGCGTTCGATGATTGCTTAGTAAACAATCGAATTACCGTTGCTCTTTCCTGCGTTGCAAAAAATTATCCAATCGGCAATAAAGAAGAGAACGCAATATCAGTATCGTATCGTTATCGCTTGAAAATTTATTAATAAGAATTTTGTTTGTCAAAAGATAAAAGTCAGTCACGACGAAAAGTATATTATATTAGTATTGATAAACTATGAACAGGATGCTTACCTGATCAATGGCATTGAATCCTTCGACATCGTCCAGGATTGGATCGTGCAAACTACCTTTTATCATTTGATCGCGACTCTTTTGCACGTCGTTCAGTTTCTTCGCCGACTCTTCGTTGCAAAAGTATTGTGTGCAACCGTTCCTCAGATAGTGGAAGTCATCCGGTTTCGTAATTCCGAGTTTCGCGCGAAGCTCGGGAGGAGCACCAGCGCACATCATATAGAAAACGTGGTAATTTCTTTCGTCTGGGCTCTGAAGACAGACCCTCGACTTCTCCAGGAGATAGTGAGATATATAACCGCCAACGACTTGGCACTTTGAGTCAAAGTGTACCTCCATGAATTTACCGAACCGCGAACTATTGTTGTTCCGTTTAGTCTTTGCATTTCCAAAGGCTTCCAATACAGGATTCGCTAAAATATTATTTATCAAATATCGATGCACTTGTACCAGGTGAATCACCGCTCGGATTAAAAGATCCGTTAATAGTTTCTAATTTGCGATTGAATTTACAAACGGAAGTTAGTTTATGAATGAATTAAATTTGTATTCGATGAATAAAACATTCCCACTTTGATTTATCGTAATACAAGTATTAAGCAGACTGCGATTGTTTATGTATGCTCGTATATAAAATTTATGTATATATATGTATATTTTTACCGTCCAGAATTTTCTGTTCGATCGGTCCAGCCGTCAATCCCCATAGATCACACAAATACCGAAGAAGATACTTTGTCGATTCGGTCTTTCCAGCTCCAGATTCGCCAGAAACGATGATACTCTGCGACTGCTTCAGCACTTTCATATCTCTGAACGCCTTGTCGGCTGAAAAATAAACGCCAAATAGCATTTTAGTAAATCTAAGTGAATTAAAAATATCAATAACAATAGAGAAGTATATTCACCGATAGCGAAAACATGCGGCGGCGTTTCTCCCAATGACTTTCCTTGATAAGCTTTGATCGTCTGAGGCGAGTATAGATCTTTCACTTCGCAATAAGGATTTACAGCGATTAAGATATTAGCGACGTAGGTCTGTGAAATGTCATATAACGTCACTCATTTAACAAGAACACAGACAACATGTAACTTGGTTGCAATTAATATTTATTACAGTGGCACATGTAAAGCACTCGGGTCTTGTAAAATGCTTGTAACTATTATCTCTTGATATCTGAATTCTTTTTAGCGATACTAATTACTCACGTATATTCTATCCTTGAAATAACGTGTTCGTATATTGTTCAATAGCGTGGCTTCATTCAGGTACATCAGAGCACCTGGAGACATAAAAGAACAGAGCAATCCGAGTGAAAGTGGATTTTTAAAAAGTATCCTCGCGATCCTCAAGAAATCTTAATGATGGGTAATATTCAAATCACTTCGAACGTGATTCGAAACTCAAAACTCTTGGCAGTCTTGATGGTCTTGAAGGTCTTGATCGTGTTAGAAGTCTTTAAAGTCTTAATCGTCTTAGAAGTATTCGTGAGACGTCTTAATGAGTATTCAGTAACTTACAAACATGTTTATTACTTCTATACAAGTCTCGCTGGCACTAAACAGTAAATAAAGTCTGAAATTGATATGGATGAAGAATACAAAACAATCGATGACTCATAGTTTAATCATATCGGACGCGCAAATATTCAAAGTTGGACAAAATTCCCATTAGAATGGATTTCGGTAATTGAATCACATCGAGGCCAGAACACTTTGACCAGACTGAGCGGATGCCCCAATTATGCCAAGTTTTACAGTTACCTTCATAATCAGTTTCTTCCTTAATGTGTGACCCAAATAAACGACTATCCTTTCATACTGTTTGATGCATTATATCTGACCAAGTCAGGATATTCGATACTGATTGAAAAACATGGATTTAACTAATATGTAAGTACATTATTTATGGAGAACATTGCATAGAATGGGTCCACAAGGTCCATTAGACTGCCAAAAAGGGATCCATGGAAAGAAAAGATAAAAAACCATCGCTAAAAATTACAATTGTCTTCGACGTCTTTGGTGTACTCCCCAGCAGGGTAAACTTCATCCAGCGGACAGGTGCGCTGTGGATATTTTGGATTCAGTGGTACGATCAGTGCATCCCCATCGACCATATCTATGAACTTTCCAATTATGAAACCCTCCTGTGGGTCTCGCACCCACACCTGCTGGTTCTCCATATCGATCCACGTTCTGTAACAAAACAAATGGGAAACGATTAATCATCCAGAAAATTGAAACTAATCGCTTTTCATTACAGTTAACGAAACTGTTTGGCATCGAACAAGAATTTTGCGATTGCGATAACACTTTAATTTTCATTATCATTGTACAGTAGAACCTCGATCAATGTGCAAGTGTCTGGTTCATTCGATAATTGAACAAATGGAGAGAGGACGATCGGTAAGCAACAAGTGAGAATGGAAGCTGCAGTGGGGGTAGCATATGTAAGGCTACTATTCATTGGATCGATTACCTCGATAATTGCAGGCACGATTTTCTCCAGTAATCGAGGTTGTATTGTACCTCAAGATCGATGAACAACTACCATTCGCATAACTATCGAACGGTAAGTTCGTGCGAATTTATTCGGTCGAACCGCAGTGAGCAACTAATAACACGCATTTCGTTCTGCCAAGTTTATTCCGTTAATAACGAACGTTATTAGCGGTTACACGGCAAACAAGAACGACGATTATATTTATATTTGCGCAACAATTGCGTACGCTTAATTACGCTAACATCGCGTGCGAAATAATTGTGCAATCCATTATGCTAAGGAGTACAAATGTCTAGAAATTCGACCAACGTCGGTCACTTTCTCGCGAAACGTAGGAAAATTTCCGGTGAAAGGAACAGTCTTGGAGTTTCCGGTCGCAGAATTACAAATGCAAAGGGAAATTCCATAACCGAGTCCCCGTGACGCGAGTAGAATTCCTGATGGCCGTGGAAACGCGTTTCTTGCTCTTCTTGGAAATACATAATACGATATCATACCAAATATTATAGAGGGTCTCACGTAATTTTGTACTTTAAAGAACCAAGAAAAATTTACAGAATCTATTGGACTGCCTACAACTATCTTTATGTACACAATATATAAATGTTTCAGAAGTGTCCTATTCGAGGATGGTTGACGAGGCTACTTCAGCTGTGACGAAACTGCTGAATCACAAAATTCTTTCGAGTCGAGGATTCGCGAAAGTCAAGCCTAGGCAAATAAATTGGTAGAAAAGTAACACGGTTCACTGTCTCGGCGTTGTTTCCGTCTCACGAAAGATTAGTCGCCGCGATGGCATCGGGTTGCACCGTATTATTGATGGAAGAAGCATCAAAAGTGCCGGCTTTAATGCAGCTCGATAGGGATTTAAAGCGACCCTCGAGGGAACAGAGGCTGCTAATGAAGGACGTGGCACTGACGCCAGATTCAAACTGCGTGGTCGCATGATCTCAAGTTCTGACTTTTATTCAGAGATTCAGAGCGCAGTTCTTATCTAGATAAAACATTCGAATAACGAATGAACATCGTTAGGATTCATTTATATCCACGTGACGAGCTCAACGACTACCCTCGAGACACGTACAGCTAGTGTTTTATTCATTATTTATGATTATTCGTTAAGATATTTTTCCCCAGTTGCGTGGATCTCGCGTACAACGTATTAGTATTTTAATATCGATTGAGAAGGATATTTTTGAAACCCTTTTAACCATCGCATCGAAGCAACGTTACCTGACAAATTCCAATTTTGATTTATAAACTCGCATATCACCGATATTCACGGAATTCTTAACTGTTATCGTGGATCCTCGACTACTGATGCAACGTTTTCGTACAAGATATCGTAGATTCTCGAAATTACTGAATTTTTATCTATCGGCGCAGTGTTATCGCAACGAAGATAAAACCGATAAAAGCAACGCTCAAAATCATCACGCTCCGGCAATTGAAAATGTTTGTTGACCATCAAGTATGTATGTATGTATAAGACTGCTTTGTAAAAACAATAAATAATATTTTTAAAATGGTATCGTACAAAGTAAAACCGAAATAAATACGGCCTCACGCCGAAACCAAAATGAATTTAAGACGCCATCGCCATGACACTGTTACATTCTTGTCGGTGTATGCGTTCCTGTCATTGAACCTCTTACCGATACTTTCCAGTATACAGTATATTTAACGGTACACGTTGGATCGCGTGTCTTATTGCGATACAGTCATAAACTTCGTATCTCGCATTGATACGATTAAAAACTCACAAATTTATAAACTGTTCATCGATAATAAACATATATATATTGCTATATGAAGATTGATTTGCTCCTTCAACATGAATCAGCCGATAAGAAAACGTTTGAAGACAGATTTATCTCTTCAACATAAATGTCATCCGATAAAAATACATACGAATGCAATATCTATCAATCTATGTGCCAACTTTTATGAAATACAGAGATTATCGGTTGAATCATGTTCATTGTAAATTGAAAACCCTATTTTTCATCAAACGATCTACAAACAATATTAAATATGATACAAATTGCGGTCTAAAATTTCGTTAATTACTTTTATACGCTTTACTAGTGTATTTTTATGAAGAACGTTGAAAACAGTTATCGCAGCATATCAGGAGAGGGTTAAAAATTGTTAACAGTCGTTAAATTAAACGGAGAACTCGTTGGAAATATTAATCGTTCGCATGGCTAATCTAGAAAGCGCGAGAAAGGAATCGATTCGGGTAGTTCCCTCTGTCGTCGCATTCCCAGCATCCCGTTAGGAGTATCGTAACGGTAAAAGCAACCGGTAGATCCTTGCATCGATCATTGAAACATGAACCGAGATTGTATCGCATTCGTTTATGGATTTCTATGTATGTTAATTGGAACGGTTAATTAAACGATACATTAAATAATATACTAATCGATTCCTTTTTAATATTTTGTAATTTCTGTATCTACGTAGCAAGAAGAATGATCAACGAGACGAGAGAGTTGGTTAGATCGGTTCATTCACCTCGTACTTTATAGAAAAACGGTAATACGCAGCTGACGCATCTTTGTTTCTGCAAGATCATCGGCCTTTCTCCGATGTTGTGTAATAATACGTACGGCTAAACGAGAATTTCTTAAACTATAGTTCGCGTACCTCAGGGTCGCGATAAACTTTGTCGAGACTCGAGAACATTCCGATAAATATCAAGTACATTTTTTATTAAAATGAGAAGGAACGCTTAATAAGAAATCCAATACTTAAAAAATGTACTCGATGCGGTACATGGTTAATACACGTTTGTTTATTGGAATTTCACGACGATTCTGCTGTGGGGGATTGTTTGTTCACCGTAAAAAGGAACGGCCGACGGTGCGACGAAACGAAATGAATAAATCAGGAAAGGAAGCAGGAAGCAGCAGGTGGAGCCGACGCGACGGTCAGGAACAGGGAGACACGCGTCAGTGGTCACGTGCTTCCCAACGAAATTCAAGCGTGGAATCGTGGATCACAAAATGGAAAAAAGGGCACACTGTAACAGAGACGGGAAAAATGTTACACGAATAATACAGTGTTGGACACAAGTGTCGGAAGAGTACGCAATTAGCAATACGTAGCGATAATTTAAACATACACAGACCTCTCGGAATTTCGGAATCTCAAATACAAAGCAATTTACAATTGCATGCCTAAGCCGAACTACTTCCTTCAGACTGAATCGACTCATTGTTCTTCCACGCGTATCGACGATTCGCCCTGAGGCTGTGTCTAGAGTCTAGCGTAGTCTGGACACTCTTTCCGTAGCGTAGTTCGGTTTAGTCACCGCGAGAAAGTAAGAGCCGCCTTATCTGTCGTCATGGTCAACGAACTCCGGATAGCTTACTGCTTCACCATCTGCAAATACACTCATTACGCATTACGTCCACGCGTTGCGTAGCCATTGTGATTAGATGTTACGCTTACGCCCGTTTCGTAACCATTATTCGGCCAGACGCGACCGGATAACCCGTGCAAATCAATCGACACGATCAACTCCACGCATTGATTCATTCGATGAAACTAGAACGGGGATGTAGGCCAGTTTCCACAAGTTTTTAGACTGCAATAATTATAAATAGAAATTTTATTTTGTTTATTAAAATTATTTACCGTTCAGACCGTTATTAACGAGGCGACGAAACATGACGAAAAAGCAGAGGAAGGAACCTCGACAACGGACTTAGAATGCAGATTACATTAGAATGGCGCGTTGGCACTTCGGACCATAAAGCGCGGCCAACGACCCGTCTCCCTGGACAAAAAGGCAGGATCGAAGAAAAGGGAAATCTCGATACTGGAAATGCGACATCACGGCATCCTCGAGCATTCGTAGATTTCGTTTCTGATGGCAAAGGGGTCGAAACGACAACGTTAATTTTTTACTGAATTGATTTGGACTTGGTTCCATAGCGAAAAGTCCTGTTATACCCATAAGTGTTAATTTTTTTTTTCCATCGTGGATTATAGACGCAACGAGCGCAGAATAGCGTCCATGACTCGTTCGTTAGTGCCATCGTGCACGGTGGTATCATCATTTCGCAGCCAGTTTAATATTAATTGGAACAACCTTCGCGCGATCAGCGTCATCAACCGCTTTCAGCGATTAGATTGAATCGTGGGATGTGATTTTGAAAGGGACTCGTGCTTCATACTTTGATTTCAATTTATGAGACTGTCTCTTATCGACTGAAAAATAGTAATCGATCTTGCGTAAAAATGTAAACATTTAGAAAGCTCGTGAGATTCAATCGATAAAGTTGCTTGTTCAATAGTTAATTTACATCACCGGAAAAGGTCCTCTTGTCGTCCGGTGCCGTTTCGTTCGCATCGTCGAGACAATTGCAACCGACGACCGAGACTTAGCGTTACATAATCGCGGAAAAAGGATCGTTCGTTCCCATATAGGTGAACCGATATCGTGAGACGAGAATCATGTTGTCAGTGACTCATGCAACTGCGATCGCTCGACCGAGGATCCCGGTGAATCGTTTAGCCTCGGTTCTGTGTCACGATTAAGGACACGCTGCGTTTTTCTTTCATAATTAATTCATCGGCTGATTGAAACCAGCTTCATTAACATTTCACGTGCGTATATATCGAATACGAGTACAAATGACGATGTAACGAACAGTCAGTTTAGAAATAAAGATGGTGTTCTATGTTTCTGGGGCAATTCCCAACTACGTGTCACGTTGCTTCTTTAACAAAGTGTTTTTCAAACTATAATCTATGCAGCTCTGGGGGGTCCAAGTATCGGAATAGTTAATTATCAGAATAAACGTTTCACACTCTTCGCAAATTTCAGTGGGATTGCATGAAAGTAAATATTACGAGAAATTGTAAGTTATACGCTTTCCGATTGTCCGAAAGCAAAATTTTTACAAATAAAATTTCATTCTATCAAGTTCAAGTTTAACAAACGCTCCATTAATGCTAATTCATCAAAAACAACAACACAGAGTTCTCGAACCGAGGTAAAAATTATACACAGAGAGTCGATTGCGTCGATCGTTTCGTGCTAGTAATACTTTAGCAAACATTAAGTAATATGGTATTACGATACGTATAAATATCAACGATTTGAAAACTGATAAAGGCCAGACACATGCAAGAGTAATTATACGGGTTCTCAACGTACAGTGAAGACACGTGATCAAACAAAACAGAATTTTGTAACTTGATAGCGGAGGCAGGTGTGGTTGTAAAAAGAACTCATTGTTTTTAAACGAGTGCTTCGTAATCGCAGAATACACGCATCCTCGCGCGTCGGTAGACGAACCCAACGAGCTTTCATCACGCACGAGAAGCCAGGATTTTCTTCACTTTTTTTTTTTTTGTTTGTCGTATACAGAAGGATTCACACGCTAATTCACTAGCACTAAATCGTCCGCGTTCGTGCACCTGTGCACCATTCGTTCCACTCTCCTAATCCCTCTTACAATTGCAAGGAAAATATCGCACGTTTTACATCGTCGCCCGGCGAAACAATAACACAATACGTGCCACACGGTTGCCCGTGTGTCATTCTCCTACTTTATACCGGGTGTCTCGACCTAAATATCTCTTACAATCGTGACGATACGACAAATATTTTGCATGCAATTTAAATATCACCGAAAGAACAATATGTTGCAAAGAACATTAACATTTTTTAAAACCTCATAGATATCTGAACACTCTGTATATTGCATGCATTATATCATAGCCTCGATACATAATGAGTATTGCCTTCAACAATGCCTATCGTTTCCATAACGCATTGCACGTGTTTCCACCTACGAAACGTGCATTAATTGATGGACGATTGTCAATGAAATAATGATAAACGGCAGCACGACGTCTTAATCAGGAGCATGCAGTTCCTGTTTGCTTTTAACAAATAAACCACGCCTAATACCATGGCTAATTGATGCTTGTTTCGACGCTACAAGCGTGATTTAATTAAAGATTATTTTTCGCTAGATAAACGATAGAAAAATGAAGTCGTTTAGATGTTAACGGTTGGCAAACGTAATTCGTTCGCGCTGCAAAGTTTCTGAGACACTCGTCTGTTCTCTGTTCTCAGGAAAATTTTCACGGACGATGCAAGAAACTGGCGTGTATCATGTTCCCCTAACCTAATTAGTGCAAGAAACAGCTAATAACGGTTAAAACGCGAAAAGGCGTGAGAAGTTATTTCAATCTTGGAGTCTTTCAACAGGGAAAAATATCTATCCTCGAGTGACTCCATTTTTCGTTGTCTCTCACATCGGTGTAGAGACAAAGGAATTATTAATTTTTTTATCGTTTTCTAAATATTGCAATAAGAATATAATCACGTTCATCGATGATGTATATCACGCGCGGCACAGGTGAATAAATAGCAGTAATAACGATAACGCAAACGGCGACCTGACGTACGAAACATATGTTGCTGGATTTCTGCCTCTGGTTAACCTTCTGTTCGATACTTTTCACGCGTTGCCTAACCGTAAACATAAACAGGTAGATACATACGTCAACGCACGGCGAGTGACCGACGACATCGTTGTCCAAATAACAATTTTCCAAACTGACACACAGAGCAAAACAATCAAAACTTGACGTTGATTCCTTCGCCGATTACGATCCCACGGCAGGGTTCCATGGTCGAAGCGCACCGAACGTCATCGTTAATGCCATTGCTCTGTGTAATTTATTTTAATATTACCAAACCGAGTGTCACCTTCCTGAATTACATAATAGCTTCCTATGGAAACCGGTGTGCGTTTAAGCAAGCAACCACGCGAAAGGACAATTTACCGAGACGAAAGGTGAAGTTACGAAAGAAAGGTTTTAAATCGAAAAATGTTATTCATGGCAAATGAAAACAGTTTTTACCGCCCTTTTTTTTTAATCCGTGTGCATTGTGCAGGTTTACACTCGACGAGACGATAGTTTTCGTAAAGCATGACAAAAGTACCGTTACATCGAGAACGTGTGGAGAGAAAATATTAAGGTTTTTTAAAAGATCGTGTAAATACATCGTAGAATTAACAGGTGCTCGCGGAGAAAACCGAAGGATGCATGCGTTACAATAGAAAAGTTACTCACCGATTCAAAGCACAGCAGCTACGATACGACCGGCACGAAGTCCGACACACAACTGCTGCTTCGATGCATCGCGTCGGTTCCGTAGGATCGGCAAATTTCGTGAGTTTTCGGGTTTGCCACGCGGCAAATGGCAATCACCTGGCGAATCACGAGCCTAGAAAATTTGCGCGCGATTATTATCGCAACAACAGGTGGTAACAAATTGAAAATACGCCGCACGGAAATCCGCGTTTTCACGAATTTGCTTATTTCGTTGACAAAACGCATCGATAATTGATAAATTTACGCATCTTACAGGAACGACATCGTTCTGTCGTTTGTAACCTTTCAATGCATGACATTGACAAATTTTGCTTTCAAGGATGTGAAATATTGTTTCCAAATCTTATTCGTTTAAAAATTGTAAATATTTTCTGCAGTTTCAGAATGATTCAGCTTGAAATACCACTTACGTTTTGTTGTTTTTTAAATTGATTTATTTCAAGTGGAAACATTCTGCTATGATGCGTTCGATTGTTTTACTTAATATTAGAATTTTAAATTAGTTGAAATGTATTTTTAATTCTAGGATATGTAGATAACTATTGTAATGTAACACTATTTATGTAACACTTATAAAAAGCAATGGTTTTAAAAAAACGATAACGGTTTTTAATAAAGTACATTGTTACGATACATACACATAACACATTGTGTCAATATAGTACCGACATCTGCAGTAACTCATATACCAAATTGCCGTCGATAAAATAGAATGCACAAAGTATGTTATCCATATAAAACTACCACCGCTGACGAGGTATACGAGTAGACCAATCACCTTATGGACTTTTGCGGTCAAATCTGACTGCTATACCGACCTGAAAATTCGAAGGTGATTTTAGCGGCCTCTTCTCATGGATGGCGGTCAGTTGAGAAACTATTCACTGAATTACCATTGATGGGTAGACTGAATATTATCAGATGGCAGACCAGGTGCAGAAATTTTTCACAAACTAGAAAGGTCCAAAAATTATTTTTGGTTGCAGGAGTCAATTACAATCATTTTTGGTCAAGAGACATACCCCCGAAATCTTACCCCCTTTTGAGAAAAAAATTCGTGTAGGTGTGAAATTTTTCGACAAAATTAAAAAATTTCAAATCGTTCTAAAAAAATTATTTTCAGTTCCGGGGGTCAATTGCAAGCATTTTTGGTCAACAGACATACCCCCGAAATCCTACTCAGTTTCGAGAAAAAAATTCCTTACCGAAAATATAATTTCTGGCCAGAAATGTCTGCCCGAACTTTCATGCGAATCTTTAAAACGTCATAACTTCTGAACGGATTGGACGATTTTAATGTTTAAAAAAGCAAACTACGCGTATTTTGATGGAGAATATGTACAAATTGCAAAAATATTCGAAAAGTTGGTCCCTGACCTCGCAAAATGAGAAAAAATGTACTATCGCTGTACTATCACTATAACATGAGATACACTCTTCCAAAGTGGAACAAAATGTTAAAAAGATCATGCATCAAATTGTAAGGGGTACCTCGTAAGAAGGCTTTAATCTTCGTAATGGTTTTAATGGGTCGATGATCACTAGCTTATGGTCACTGGTGGTCAATAGTGAGGTTGACATCAAGATCAGCAGTCCAATGAAGATCCAGAAATGGTCAAGAGATTGGGACCAATCGAAATAGTATTGTTCTCTAGTGCAAGCGGTTCTTAACGCTTCACGTTGACACTGTCTCCCCACTCTTCAACTTCTCCACTCGAAGACTACCGCTGGACAAATTCTTCAGTACCCCTGGAGCATCCAGGGGAACCGGGTCTCGCGGGCCGAAACCAGGCCATTCGTGGAGTGCCGACCACTGGGGACCAGGAGTGACCAGGACTGACCAGGACTGACCAGAGCTGACCAGAACTGACCAGAACTGACCACTACTGACCAGTGCTGACCAGTGCAGATCCGACTACTGACCACTACTGACCACTACTGACCACTACTGACCAGTGCCGGACCGTGATGACCACTGGTAAGAACTATTTAAAATTGCTCTCCCCACTTCTATTTTGTCGTTTGATACCAATTGAACGTTATGGAACTGTCCATCGCTTTTGCTAAATTACGAATCGTTTCTTATGTTACAGCTGGACCTTTGGTGCTTCCTTGGTAATGGTAACTAATGCTCAACAAGTAGTAAGCCCACTTTACTTATTTATATTATTATCACAAAATTGACCAGTTTATTTTATTTGTTTGGTCATAATTTAATGTTGTTTGATTGTCCGGTTTTATCTGATTATTATGTTTTCCTCCTCTATTTCTTCTGTTGCCTTATTTTTTGAATTGGCATGATTGTGTTGAATCATATACCATTTTTATTTGCATACTATTTTATGAATTTTGATATCAATACTTAGAATAAAATTTTTATTCTTGTTCTATTTCGCAAAAATCTTTTGTTTAATTCTTGGATATTTTCACTCTTCGATTTCATCGTTGAATTCTCAATTCTGCACCATCTTTGTTTCTGTTCTCGAATTCTCGTAATAATCTACGGAGGTACTTTGTTTGATTCTTCCATTTCATTTGATTGTTTGGTGTTGATTCCATTTGGTGTCTCGATCCAAGTTTCTTCCATTATTACAAATGTTCGTTTTGATATCTGTAACATTATGTCGATACGTATATCATATTTGTCTCGATGACACTGATTAATATAAGATTTTTATTTTTATGTTTCAACTTAAATTCTTGTAATATTTTGCTTAATTTCCTTCCATATCTCACTAATATAAATATTAGTTTAAATTTAGATTAATTGCAAGGACATCGAGGGAATACGCCACAACCATCGGGGGATTTCTAATTCCAAGTTGATTAGTCATAAGCTTCGTCGCGAATCTTAAAATTAACGTCGAAGATTTCTTTATTGTACATATTTTCGCGTTTTACCAAGCAATTATTCAATAAGTAGCTTCTCGTTTTCTCGTTCCCTCGTTCTTAGCTTCGGTCCGCTGCATGGTTCAGCATCGCGTCGCGTATCCCACGATTTAGCTTCATCCCTCTTTTTAACCACATAATTGCTTGGTACAACTAACATCCAAGGAACTTTGTTTCCTTCTGTCGTCCGAATTTTAGCTTCAAGTTGACTAGACTTGAGCTTCGACGTTAATTTTAAGTCCCTATCGTATGCGTCTCCCAATGTTACCAAGTAATTATTTAACAAGTAGCTTCTCTCGACTCGTTCTCTCGTTTCTTGCTTCGGTCACCACTGTTTCGTCGAACGAAACATGTGATCGGCCGTCCAGTTTGTCCGAAAGATCTAGTCGCCTGCCAATGATAGATCGATTTCTAGAAATAGAAATCAATCTACCAAGGGTAGTGTCGATTCGATCCGAAGATCTGCTGCACGGTTCAGCATCGCGTCGCGTCGCGTCTCCAACAATTTAGCTTCATCCCTTTTTAAACAAAATAATTACTTGGTATTTAGACCTAAGTCCTTAGCGTAGTCGCGTCTCATGCCAAGTAATTATGTAACAAGTAGCTTCTCTTTCACTCGTCCCTCGTCCCCTCCGATCACCACTGCTTCCATGTAGAAAGCAAGTGATCGGCCGATTAGCTGGTCCGAAGGGTCAGTTGCCGTCCTCTAGCGAGACGATCCAAGGGAAAGGGTATTTCGGCCGCAGAGGGGATCAGGGACTGTTCCTGTCTACGGTAGCCCCGACTCAGGATCCCTCTCTCTGTCAGACATCCCGAGTTGGGTCCATTTGGCTCCCAACAGGCTGCTTGGGGGAAATGGGGAACCTGTGTCGGGTGCGTCGATTCCCTTCCCCTTCGATCGGACTTGCCAAGAGGCAACGAGCTGACCCTTTTGACCTCGCTATTCGGTTCGCGTCTCTCGTTCCTTGCACTATTGCATGGTGCATCGCGTCGTATCGCGTCGCGTCACCTACGATTTAACTTCATCCCTCTTTTAAACAAAATAATTACTTGGCATGACTAATCTAGTTTCTAAGGATGTAAAAGGGAGATCGATGGAACTTGGATTCCATCTATCTCCCTTCGGGTCTCCACTCGCAGCAACCTCCACGTGGTGAGACCTGGTAATCGGTGTCACCCACGATAGAAAAGTTATTCTTCGTGGGTGACACCGAGCTAATGGCTGCGAATTTAGAATTGTTTCTTGATATAATAAACGAATTTAGATTTCTAGTTAGGCAGGTGTTTGGTTAACCATTATGTTAGGCAGGTTATTTTTATTTGGAGACAAATTCTTTTGAGAATTCTTTCAGAGATCAATTATAATCATTTTTGGCGAATAGACATACCCCCGAAATTCTACGCACTTTCGAGAATAAAAATTCGTATACCTCGTATACCTTGTCTGTGATAAAACTGTACTGGTTATCGTTATTTTTAAATCAGTACTCTATAAAATGCAAACACAGTGTGTTAACCTCGAAGAATTGTAAGCGTTAAGGCATAACCGGTATGACTTTCGATATGCAAAAAACTAATTCCATATTTTATGACGTCATAAAAGCTTTGTCGTCATTTCCTTAGACCAACGATCCAGAAATAAGTGCATGGATCATTGAGTGCTCCGAATTTTTACCGATTCCTAGTTATGGGCATTTCTTCCGCCTCGCGTTCTCCGAAAAAATAACTTTCCCCAACATTATGCTTATTCTGAGAATCGAAACTACAGATCGATCATGTCAATGAACTGGCCGTTCGGGGCCACTGGAGGACTATCCCCACTATATGCTGTTCGGCTACCACCCACCATTTTTGTTTACTCACACAAACTCCAGATAAACAAAGTGGAAAAAGTACTTTCGAGTGGTCAATTGTGCTTAATTCGACTACAGATTCATTAGGAATTTGCAGAGGCACCAATATTGAAACGCCTCTTCTAGTTGACGTTTGTTTAAGTTGTCATTTCCTCACTGATCGCTAACCACGGTTTGTAATGGGTCAGTTGATCGGTTAGAATCTTGGGAGGAGGATGTTCCTGACAACGTTCGTGTGATAGTCAATATCCCTTTTACTTTTATTGGAACAAATAAATATTTGTATAGTTTTCCTTAAATGAAAGTTGAAAAATTATGTTCTGTTTGCATATTTCAGTTTCACTCTTGTCTGTGTTACTATGCAATGTTATCAACGATACTATTGTAATCGCTTGGAAAGTACTTACACGCATCGTATCTCAGTTCCATTCTCGAATCTTTTATTTTCTATTGTTCTATCCCCTCCGCTATATGTATACTCCATTAACATAGCTACCCGTTTAAAAAATATTTCCACAGGCCACATTCTCGTTTTGTTCTCGTCTATCTCGCGTTCTGAATAGCGTCGTTATCACCATCCATTTGTAAAACATTCGCATGCACCAGATTTAAGATTCTTTCTCGCGTTCGATACGATTGAAACAAGACTCGCAGGATGTCTGTATAACCTGCGCTTTCTCTGTCCCCTATCCAAGAGTAAATTTCTAACAAGACCATTAGAAGATCGAGTTTACCGGCTTGCTTCCGTGAACAATGACCTCCAGACGAAAGATTCTTGCGCATTTGCGCGAGGTGCGCTCAAGCGAAGAAATTCTTCTTCGTACGTAATCGCATGTACCTGACATGATTAATGATCAAACCGCGTGGGCGACGATAATTTAAATAAGGACTCGTTACGTTTAGATAATCTGCGACGGAATTTATGATCGTTCGTTGATAATGACAGCCTCCAGACCGGATCGAATCACTTCGAACATTCAAGTCTTGATACATCTTAATGCCTTAATCGATCTTAAACGTCTTGCTCGATCTTAAAAGTCTTGATAGGTTTTGAGGCCATAATATATACGTCTTGAAAATCTTGATTCTTCGCTAAAGTCTTGGTCAGTCTGAAAGAAATACTTGAATTTGTAGTACCACGATCTTTCCCTAAATTGTTTCTTTAAAGTGCATTTAACACGTACCGACAGCTATTTAAATTTTGATGATTGATTGGCTAAATTTTTAGTTTTCTTACAGACAAACAATTAACGTCACTGCTCGTTGGTAATTCCATCGTTACACGCTGACGTAATTTACGCGTCTGAAGTAGGATTCTTGCTAGTCCATTAACCGACAAATGTTCACGACGCTGTAAGAGTATGGTAATAATGTAATTACACGGACAGAGTACGATGGAAACGATTACATCTGCGTAGCAAGATTATCCGAGTCCTTGTTTGAGTCATCGTTTTCAAGTTTTATCGTAAAAGTCTAACAATATATAATTGTACAACGAATAGTGAAACTACGAAACGCGACATTATCGATGGTCATCGTAGTCGAATAATGATAGATAAATACTCGTAGCCGAACAATAGATGCATATCGTTTACGAGCATTTTCTAAGAAGCGACGTGAGCATTTTTTCTTGCAAAACAGGTGTAATATTATAATTCGTCGGGAGTATTTTGTTCATCATTCCCATTTATATTAAGTTACCTTCCAACAGTGGAAAATCACGAATAAATATGCGAATAATTCCACGCGACTGACACTACCATTCAATGTTGGCACGTGTGTACGTATATTGTGCGTTCGCGTCATTCTCTAATGTTGATCGTTAACGTGATTTCAATAACACTGACGTACGAAATAGTTTTAACCCTGGAACACTATACTGCACACATTTTTCTTACCGATTTATTTGAAATTTCCATAGAGCGTACTCACGTCCAGATTGTTAATAGACTGTAAAATAAAAAAACTGAGTCCGTGTTATTCGATGCTGAATCGATGAAAGAAAATCTGTGAAGAAACTGGGAAATAAAGAGACTCGAATGTTTGGAATAGCTAAAATTTCTCGCGTATGAAGTATTTAGAAAAGAACAGCTCGTGGCCTTGGAATATTTGATGCTGTTTTGTATTACGCGATGCGTCGTATGTATCTCTGGTATGCGTTCAAATTATCTCTAAGAATAAGCCTCGAACGAAACATTTTATTCTTTACTGTCGATTCGTTTCTTTATGGAAAATCATCCCCTCTCGTTTGTCGAGTATTATAAACGTAACGTACGCGAATGGTACTTTTGTAAATGAAAGAACAAGATAAGCCGAGTTGGGCATGGACCAAGCTATTTGCAAATACCTGACGGCTGCACGTGTGACCAGGGTGAATCGTCGACCGAACCCATCCCCAGGATTCCCCGAAGCGGAAAAGAGTCGCGCATACACGTAACTAGCGAGGGAATCCCGATAAACAGGTACGAAAGTTTCCTCCACCGCCACCGGTTACTCTCTCTTGCAACGTTTCTGTATTCTTCATTCACTCATCCGACTCAGTGCGTTGTGGTTCGCCGCGAGCGGTGCCTTCGAAACCCATTCAGACTTGGTTCATCCTCGGAGTTCCTGTGATAAACTGCATAACGAGACAAATAATAAGGGTACATAGAAAATACGTTTCAAACAATATATGTATTATAGAAACTCTCGGTTTGAACAGTGCAACAACCCACCGTGTCGTTTTTCGAGTGAAGTTTGAGAGGAAGATTCGTTCGTTGCGTTCTCAAATTTATGAGAACTCGCGCGTGACAATGTTTTAAATCGTCTTCATCGGGCGTCGATACTGTCATGGTGGCGAATGGTAAAACTTGAATGCATCTTAAACGGCTGTTAAACAAACGTTCGTAGTTCTTCGGTTAGTAGTGGTTAAATTAATGACTAGTACCTGAGGGTTTAACAAGAAAATGTTTCTGATCGTAGAATAGCTTGATTTATGTCTGCAGCTTTTTCAACATTCTTCAAACACTTGTCACAGTTGGGAAAACTATTCATGGTCAGAGCTGCCTCTGACACGAAGTCACGCGAAAGCTTCTAAAAATTAAAAAGAAATTTAATGAAATACTACAATTAGAGTACCTTCGATGAATTGTTTCTGTTCTCGATCAACGATTACCAATATTGATCAGCTGGGGATCTACAGTTTTAAATGTGCCAACAGCACACCGGAGTTTCCAGTTCGATGAGTTAATTCGAAAATATATTTGCTGAATATGCATGCCCTGAATTCCAATGTTCGAGGATCAACAGAGAGATAAACAGTATTCGAAAACATTCTTCGACGTTCAGTGGTACAGATCGCAGTTCTTTGTTAACAAAAGCGTCTTTAATTGCGAACTTTATTTGTCCCCCTTCTTCGATCCTCGCATACCGAAATTCCTGCAGCAACGACGATTCCTTTTTTCGACTGGCGTGTCCAGCATCGATCCTCGATCATTTGTTAAAAGTGTATCGGTGAAACATTTGTCATCTTAATTGCTACAAAGTGCTTTGTAATAGACAATGAATATAACAATAGACTGCGCAATTTTCGTTTAAATATAGCTTCCATTCCAGTGTTTTACACATCTCGAATGCTTACACACGCTTCTATACTTGGTAATAACGCAACAAAAACTGGCAGAGTTGTTACAAAACTTTCTTGGCATTAGTGCAAAACAAATATGTCGCATATGCAAGAGATTTCATCTCATCAAAAACACAATACAATAACAGGGAAGTAATTGAATAATAGCTATTCGAGATGTTTTTTAACGAGTAGTTTACGACTAATGCTTATCGCTTAAGATCAATTAACCAACTATTATCGTTCGATCTTCAACTTGGACGACAATTTCATTAAGTTGTCCCAACGAACCGTGAATCACCCGACTGATTACGAGTCGCTTCGTAAAGAATAATACGGCTACTCTTGTCGTCGTCGAACAGGTATACGGTGTAAAGAAACATGACGATCCTCTTGGATCAGCAAAATTTCGTTGAGAAAACCAGCCAGAAAATTCGTGTAGATTTTAAAATGCAGCATCAAATTATTTTCATTGTCTTACGTGTTTCGTTTGATAAAAGAATGAAATATTAAAACGAAACCATAGTTTTAGCTAATCGAATCGCAGAAAGTAGCCTCAAGGGGCGGGACGATTCTCCCACTCCGACTTCCACTGTCACGTGTCGTTAGTTAGTCCGTCTTGTCTCGCGAAACAATGGAAAGCCACTTCCCTAGAAGCAGGACTTCGTTATCCGATCTTTTGCGAGAAAACGAGTCGTAAAATAAGCTAATTTGTAATTTTAAGATAAAAATTTTCTACCGGGTTTCTCGGGCGAATTTCTGCCGATCCAGACGCGTAGATTCGTCTCTGGAGGACATGGCCAGTGAATTTTTTTTACACCCTATACGCGGAGACGTCCACGAGGAAAGGAGCGTCGTGTGCACAAATTACGGGAAAAAACGTTGGAACTCGTAACAGTTTGAATCGATTTTTTGGACGATTATGTGGACCCGAAACAGGTTTCGCGGACACGTCTGCAGCCAGTGGACACGGTCGTTGGTCAATCAGTGATCCCAAGCAAACCCTTCGATCGTTGTTGTCGAAACGGACGGACCTCGAGTTTCAAGAAAAGGCGATTGAGATCAATCGAACGCAGTGACTTCAGACATTGCAGTTTACCTTGGGGTAAACGCAAAACTCATTATTCCCCTCTTTGTTCTCACGTTGCCAAAGCAGCATAGCGTGCATACTTTCACTGCACTTCAGTTCAGCCTATGGTGCTACGGTGTATTATACCATTATACCATCCGTTTCGGGCTCTCCTTCGCGCTGATACCGATCTTAACGACCAGTCGATCGGTGTTGGTCCAAGACAAATGCAAAAAGAGAGAAGAAAGGTGAAACGGCGTAGAGCGGTACCATTGTGCTTCCGAGAAATTTCAATTTCAAAAGGAGAACATTCTGGGGAACAGCTTCTCGCGAGTCGTGCTGACTAGGTCTCTAATAGCACGCGATAAATGGAAACGTGCCTTTAGAAACCTTCGCGTAACGCGACTTACGATGTTATTATCGCCGGTTAATGCACGTTTACGGGATATTTACGATCCACTGTAAAATCGATACGGAAATTCGCATCGGGAATGTTTCCTTTTTATTTTTCGAGTAATACTCGGTCTAATATCAAAGATGGGTATCGCTTTACCCAAATACTGACCTAGTCGACCATGTGCCATTAGGTTGCTCTTACGAGAAAGAAGGAAATGATATCGAGGGTCTTCACTTATCTTCGTCGATTGCAACCCATTGTCGTTCTTATCGCGCAGGCGAATTACGATTCCGATCATCACAAAAGACAGCATCGACGCTATGCGCAGGCTCTCTCTCTCTCTCTCTCTCTCTCTATACTATATATACGCTCCGCTGAAAAATGTATACGATTAGAAGTGCTTGACTTTCACGGTTATACCTGCGATCTAAAGTGCTTTTGATTGAATAATAACGGGTTAAGCAAATAGGTGTCGCGATACATTAACGCCGCCAATTTCAAACGTTCGTGAATTTTGAATTACGGTGAGTTGGTAACAACGTGTACGGAATTTACCATAGGAACTTGACCGACTAAGGGGTACAAGAGAATAACTGTCTCTGTGCGAAAGGGAATTTATAATACCGATAGAGACGATCGAGAACATATTTAGATACATTTTTATATATCGATATACATATAAAATTCACTTTATCATGGCATTCCAGTAAAAGTCGGAGACATGTTACTTTGTATTTAATTGTGATGGGAATTCAATAACTGTTCGTTTCAATCGGACTTTTCATTGCACGTGCACATTCCAATACCGGTGTACATCCTGCAAAACGAAACGAAGGAAAAGAGAAAATAAAATTATAAAATCTTCGCATAGTACGTTCCAAGGATAAAAGATTTATGTTTCTTTAACGTCATCAATTTTCTCGAAATTTGAAACTGACTTGGCAAAAGATAATTCTCAATGAAAATAATTTTCTATGGGTTTTCGCTATAATTATAAATTAAAACCTTTCATCTATCATCTCCAAGTCCGCCACGATCGATATATCAATTCTAGATTGCGTAATATTCTCACTTGTATCGAACACGTAATCACCGCCTGATTGGATACGTTATTCAATATTTAGTGCTATTCTTATAACAACTACACTTATCTTTATTATAATGTTATACTATTGTCTTCAAAAAAATGATTTTAGAATTTAGAATTTAAATTTCTAACCTTAAAGTTGTTACCTTTCGTTTCGATATGTTTCTCGTAACATCGATATGGGTTAAATGTATGGCTTCTTTGTAGTTAAAATATTTGTCAATGTTTTTTTAAGGTTTCGAATAAAATTTCTGTCCCATTCACATCGTTCGCAAGTTGTTTGCGCGTTTATTTTTGGTGAAACCGGATGGTGCTAAACCTTAAGTGGATCGATAAACCGCCTATCAGATGTTACCTAGATAAACAAGAAACCTTCGTTTCCTGAGAATAATACTTATAATTTTAATCTTAGTGATTGATCGTCATGTTCTTATAATATTAATTCGTTAAATGATACGACCACGGAGCAGAGAATAGAAAAATAATTGTGTACATACAATACGTTGGAGGAATAAAAATAAAAAATATCGTACGTCGCGATGTTACCGACATACAAAAAGATTGATCATGTTTGCACAGACATCTTCGTATCGTGTCATCGCAGAACTGTTTGAATTTTACGCTAGAACTTTTGAACATTAATCGGCATGCAAATTATATTTACGTATTTGTTGTTTACAGAATACCTTGATCGTCGATAAAGGGAACCATGTCTCCGTTGGAAGACAATACGATCGTGCAAAGACTGATGACCACCACCACCACCACGAACACGCATCACGAAGAAGTTGAGCACAACGACAACGCGAACATGTCGAGCGTACTAATTGCAAAAGGTGTCACTATGATCATCTTGTGTGTAGTCAGCACGTGCATGGGCATTCTACCGATGCAAATGGCCAAGTGTTTGAAATGGAACACTGCTGGTGTTGCTAATCCCAGGTATCAACATTTCCATCGTCTACTCTTGGTCGTTTCCTCCGACACAACAAATAAACTTTCAAATTCCGTTCGTTGAAAATACGGTGAATCCAGGAGCATCGAGAATAGCGTTGATTGGTATCTTGTTAGGAATCCTTCTATAATTGTAGTTAACGTCGGATGCGCATCGATAATCCAATTAAATCTGTGTCACGTTGAACGCGTTGAAAACAAACACCTTTAGCACGAGATTTGCAAACTGTATTATCAGCGTGACGATCTTAATGCCACAAACGAGGTATACGATTCGTAATGAACTCGGTATTGTTCGGTATTGTTCGGTATTGTTCGGTGTCGCAACAATTTCAAATACGACCTCTGTGACGTAATCTCGTATTACGAAAACTGTAGTTTAACACGGGTCGATAAACTAGCGTTGCACCGATGGTAGGTCGACGAAATTGGTGGGCCTACTTCTGGGATTCGGCGGTGGCGTACTCTTCTGTACGACGTTTCTGCATCTACTGCCGGAAGTGAAGGAAGGAGTAGAGGACCTTACCGAGAACGGAAAACTTCCTACGCTTAGCTTTTCGTTGGCCGAAGCGCTCACTTGTACCGGGTGAGTACAATTAAGATTATTCAATTCTATTTTAAATAAATTCCACTGTATTGTTTTTGCTATTTCCAGTTATAACAATACAGTTTTAATATTGTTTTTCCTTAATACCATCGTTCGTTCATACGTGTGAACGAACTGAATTTAATGAAACAATTTACTGCATTCGGTCATACTATCCCGTGTATCTACATATAGTGTCTGGTAATCTAATCTTAATTCCTCCTAATTTGTGTCATTAAGCTGCTGTTTCAAGTCCAAAAGCATTTACTTCAAAGGCATGTGTAACACATAAAGATAAATAGGATCGTTGATGATAAATTAGTATAAAAAAATGTCATTCCAAACGTTCTGTTTTTAATTTATTAGAAACGTATTACCGAATCTTATGATCCTCTTCGATAACGAAAATATTTAATTCCATAATAAAATTTCAAATATGCTCTGCTTTAGATTTTTCATCATGTATTTGGTCGAAGAATCGGTACACACGCATTTGAGGAAAAAGCAAACTCAGAGAGAGGCCAATTCCCAGAAAGACGTCAGCAGGAGTACAAACGAGTTGGTCGAGAATGGGCAAACACTACCGAACTGCGTCAGTGGGCATTCTCACTTGTAAGAATAATATTTATTTATTCGTTGTCGATGGTATGCAAATTATAGAGGTATTAACGTTCATTCGTTGCATAGCAGTAACGGCCACGGTCATTCGCATCATTTGCCTGTCATAATGAACGAGGAAGACGACTTTGTCATAAGCTCGTTACGAGGACTATTGATAGTTCTCGGTTTATCCGTGCATGAATTATTCGAAGGACTCGCCATTGGGCTAGAAAGTTCATCCACTTACGTTTGGTACGTATACTGCTGCATACACGAGCCACGATAAGATTTCATCGGTGAAGATCAAATAATGATCAAACACTAATATTTACGTATGTATATGGCGGCTAAAAATGTTGATTTCACTTTCAGGTACATGTTCGCAGCAGTAGCGGCTCATAAATTCGTCATAGCGTTTTGCATTGGCGTGGAACTGATTGCCTCCAACACCAGGTGGTATCTTTCGGTCGTCTATATCTGTACATTCGCGGTGGTTTCTCCTTTAGGAATCGCCATAGGAATGTTCCTCGTTGGTGGCGAAAGCGCTGCTGCCAATGGCATACTTCCGGTGCTGTTGCAGGTACGCCTAATGCTTTTTTCATTTTTATATTTGCTCGACTTTCCAACCCATTCAACGCTTTCGAATAAAATAGTCTGTTTATACCTACGATTAATATCAACTTTTTTCTAACCTTTAATCGTTGTCTATTGTCCGATGTTAGGGTCTGGCGTCTGGCACTCTATTGTACGTCGTCTTTTTCGAGATCCTTCAAGAGCACAGAAGTGGCATCAACCAGTATCTATCCATTCTCGTCGGTTTCGTTCTGATGTTCGGATTGCAGCTACTAAGTAAGTACAAAATTCGAATATTAGCCAGATTGCATCCAATAATCTCTCATTCTATTCGTATCTAAACGCTACCGATGATACGTTTAAGTTTATTCCCAACACGAGCTTCCAACAAAACGCTTCTTAAAAGCGAAAATGGCGAATGGCCCATTTTGGCACAGACTAGGTCCAATATCGATCACGCTCGACGCCTTCTCTTTCTACGAACTAGTAACATATGACTTTCAACCGAGATCTACAGGGTGTCCCGTTAAATATCGAATAAAATATTAATTATAAAAGTCTATGCGTGAATGTAGGAAGTCGTGGATAGGAATTTACCATAAATGCGAAAAAACAACGTTTATCATTTACGTTTCAAAGGCCTCGGGGTGAAGCTTAACGAACAAGAAAAGCGCCTAATCTGGCGATTAAAGCGTCACCGCGTTGATTGAAGCTCCTCTGTTCAGACAACGGTGAAACGTAAACACGCGTTACGGTAAACTTAAATAAAATGGCGCATTTGGGATCCATCGAGACTCGAACTCGAAATTACTCGCTCACGCGTATCGATTGCCAAGTACGGTCGATAATCGGTTATCGACGGTCGAAGCATACAATTCAAACCTAACGTAACAAAACAATGATATTGAGGTCAATGATCGAAATGACGTGTTCGTAGAAGACGGAACACGAGGAAAAGTTACTTCCACTTCTCTTGTTGTTATCGCATACAAGATAAATACGCTCCGCGACAAAAATATATCTTATATCAAGTAATCTTCTAAATAGTAATGTCTTTTTGCGCCAACTTTAATCGTAAAATAATATTTCAAATTGATTTATTGCCAACAACATTGCCAGTTTTTTTAGAATCGCAATAATAATCGTCAATAACAACGGAGCAGACTTTTTGCTCGATCCTGAACAGAGTTTAATCTATCGCTAATTACGTACGAATATTTATAGCTGGCGCAATTAACAGTGGAATTTATTGAAATGTTTACTACGACAAAGTGGCGCGAGCAACGGTTGCGCGATGAACGAATTAACCGGCTGATTTACCGCTGATATTTAATTTCCATTCGATCGAACGTTCCGTTGAGAATATAAATCGTAAACCGCAAGAGAATGTGCACGAGCAGGAGCTCGTGGCTAGGAAAGGAACGTAACTCGTTCAGCGAAACCTCTGCTTTTTCCGCGCCAATGATTCAACTCCGGGTAACCATTGCCGAAGTGCCTTTCACCGCAAATCAGATTCATCCATTTATAAGCAAGCGTAGCTAATTCATGGTCGACTCGGGGCATTTGCGTGCAACTCATAAATCCAAACCAACTGAAAGTGATATTCGATCGCAGGCTACAAAGTGCCTGAGGAATTCTGCAACGTGGATAAACCACAGCCTGAATTCGGAACACTAAATACTACATTCCACAGACGAGATTTCAGACTTTGGACCAGTGGCTTTTAACCTTTCGAAGCTTACATTATTTTAAAGAGCAAAAACCTGGCACAGCTGAATCTTGAAATTGTAATAAAGAGATAGAAAACAAGTGCTTTTAACTGGATTTTCGGAACAATCTGAATACAATTTTACTTTATCAATGAAACAGAGATACCGACGTTTTGATCGTACTTGTGACACTCTACTGAGAACTTTAATTGGACAAAAATGTAAAATAAAGATAACCTCGTACAGAATTATAATGCTAATCGAGAATATTCTTGGTTATTAGTATGATTCTCGATACAGAGGATTGTATTGGGCATGTGTCCTATTAAGTTCTGATCTCTAAATGTACTATAAAACTCTTTGATATATTTATGACCAAAAAGTATCATCACTACTTTCTGCGAATCGATTAAAATATTCGAACACGATGACGACACGTAATCCCTGATTTAATATTTAATTCAGTCTAATATAATTAATAATCTATCATTCTGTAAAAGTAGATTAAAATCTGCGAGGAACGAATCGAGCGTTTCCCATGTAAGCATAACCGAAACATGTTTCAAAACAACGTGTGAAAAATGGCAAGGCTTAAAAGGTTAACACTTTCCCACTCCGTGACCATAACCGTAGATATAACTGCCACGTCTAGACAGATAATATGCTTTTCATAGCAATAAACACTGTGCCTTCCCTTTTAAATGCTATCTATGTATCTATCGTCGATCCTCAGTCACGTCCCCTCCCTTTAGAAAGACTTTCGCATGAATCTTACAAACGATATTTGTTTTGACTCAAAACTGTTTCGAGTAAAAATATTTAACAAAAATAACCATTGCTTGCCAAGAGTCCCATTTTCAAGTTACTAATTAATATTATTTGCTCGTCTTGCTTTTCTCGTGTAATGCATCGAGGAACGCATCATTTGGCGCGCGCCATATTTTTCTTAAGTAATTCTTTACGGATTGCACGATATATCGCGCCTTATTGTTCGCGAGTCAAGTTTCTACGAAACACGCCATATAGAGACGATTCGATGCTTATAAATATACAGGGTGATACAGCTGCTTTTAACGATACTTAGAAATTTTCAAAAAATTTCCTGTGTTTCGAAGAGGCAAACTATTTTCAAAACCATTGTCTTTGATTCCTCGGATTTGTTGTTGAGAAAGCCAACATAACTGACGGTAATCTGAAAGCTAATCTAACGTTCTACCGATAAATATTATTATTAGCACAGTTTCTGTTGTCGGTGTTTATAATGAAAGGACAGTCTTAAAACTAGACAGCTGATCGATAGTATAGTATGTCCTCGAGTTGCGCGGATTCGTAGATATACGGATGTATGTACTCCCATTCGTACCTTTATACGTATTTCACATGTATACATATATGTTTCCGAATACGAGTTCGATTAATTTTCACTCTTCGGTTGCTTTGATCCTTTGAGACTCACTGCAGTCGCATCACGAGCGATTGATCAATGAAGATAATCGATCGACACCTGGAATCCAATCCTACTCAATCCTCAATCGGTGTGTGTCTTCTGGACCCCTGATGAGCTGCAGTAGTTGCGAAACGTTGGGGCAACTTCCTACGAAAAGTTTCAATCGTTTAATTCAAACAACTATTAAATATTCCGTTTGAATACTCTTCTTGTGTAGTCATTTGTGTAGTCTCAAGAGTCAGTCATATGTATTTATATTATATTATAATTAATTAATCGAATGTTATGAACGTTAGTGTTCGAATACTTTCCTGTGCGAGTGTGTATGTCGTCCGGTCCGGCACTGTACATAGGTACCTGGAAACGGTTCGTGCTGGTCTCTACATGAGCGAACACCAGCGTGAATCAACGGTCGGGGAAGGAGAGAGATGGTTCTCGCATGTTGGTAGGGAAGCACGGCCATGGAAGGGGTAGAGAGCAGGAAACGATTCGGCTTGGACTATGTAAGACGCGAGGGGATTGAGTCGAGTCCCCGACCAGCCCCGGAGTATCCGATTCACCGTCGTACCGCGTGGAACGACTATCGTTCCTTCGACAGAGTTGTTGCAAGCGTTCCCTCGAATTCTCTTTCCGCTTCACGGAAAGAGAAACCGATCGAGAACGACGCGGAAAGTGCGATCCGTCGCGACCAGGATCGGCGCTCGTCGAACCGAGCCAGCTGTAGGTTCTTAGACCGGGTGCTCTCCTAGTGCTCAGGATCTTTCATAGTGCTTCTACGAATCCTCGACATTTTGTTACAAGAGATCCTACCAAAGATCGTATAAATGGGAAGCATGGTCTGTTGCGAGAAGGATCAATGTCAATCGTACGGAAACCTATCGTAACGCGTGGAACCGTTTACGTAGACTCTTGCCTGAATGAGAAGTTGATAATGATTTACGCGGGAAGTGTTCCAAGTTCCCAAAAATCCTTCGAATCTTTCAATTCACACGGAGAAACTCTAATAGAGATCGTTGCAGAAACCGTGGTCCGCCGCGATGGAGACACAGAGTTAATGGAGCACAGCTTCCAAATCTTCTTTGGAATTTTCTAAAAGAGAAATTAATAAATTAACGCGACAAGTATCGACTACTGCGAAGGAGAATTATTGTTTACCAGATCGAATCGTTTCGTAAGCTTCGCGTCTTCGTAATCTTTCAACATGCTCCCTTCTAATCTATTGTGAAATTTTCTAAAAGAGAACTCGATAGAGATTTACGTGGGAAGCGTGGCCTATTGTGAAAAGGATCGGTATTAATCGAACGCTGTTGGTGGATCAGTGGAACGGTGATAGATCTTTCGAGTCTTCCTCGGTATTACTGTGAATCTTCTATGGGATTTCTGGAAGGATAAATAACGCCATAGTAGGAAGTATCGTTAACTTTGTAACGCGTGGGTTGTGTGATTTACCATCGGTGCTCCATCAGGGTACTCAGAGTCCTTCCAAGTATTCTTTCAAATCTTTTTTGCAGTTTCCTGAAAAAGAACATAATGGACGTGTTAAATCAACCAAAAAGCTTTCGAATGTTTTCAAATACAATAGGCAACATCAATCTTGGAGGCAAGTGCATAATCTTTGGTTTCGACACAAGGTTTCGAGTTCTAAAACCACTCTATCTATGATAGATAATATCGTGTTTTGTACTCTAAATTTATTACAATGTTCTATTATCGATCTTGAGTCAAACGATTCAAAAATATAGACTTCTTTGAAGCATTTTTAAATAGTTTCTAATAGAGATTGTTGCGTGAAATGATTCTATTGCGAGAAGCATCGGCGTTGATCACACGGAATCATTTCGTAACTCATGAACCATAGATCCACCATTCCGCGCCTAGTTTTTCTCGTAAATCACTTGAAAATTTATTCAAAGAGTCCCCAAATGCAGTTTATTTCGTAGAATATTATCGTCCATCGAACCAAGTCGTTTCGTAACGAGTGGAGCAGCTATAGTGAGTCCGAGTCATTCATAGATCAATCAAGACCTTCGTGGGGAGTATACAATATTGCAAAGAGGATGATTGTTGTTGAAATCTAATCGTTTCGTGACGATCGAAACACCCACAGTACCTCCAAGTCGTTTCTAATGTCTGTGCGAGTAAATGCTCTCGATAATTATTTGGAGAAGGATTAAATCGCATTCCCCGCATCAACATACTAATCTACTTCTATGAAACGGTAGATTGCATATCTCTGTTGTTACCTGCAATATACTAGGTGACATTACTTGACAATTTAAGAGACAAGTAGTTAAAGTTACATAATTCGTACTATGAATATAAACCATCGTATACTCGAGGTGATGAGATTTTTTAGACTTTCAAGACAATTATCGAGTAGTTGGCCTAATGTTTCGCACGTAGAAACCCGTTGACATTCGATCTACCATCGTAGAAAAGTAGATTAAAATCGAAGAGCAATTTTGGTCCTCGTCTCGCAAAAGCTTTCAACGCATCGTCGAACTAAGCCGAGGCGTTTCGTAACGCGTTACTCGTACACCATTTACACTTTCCAAAGGGAAAAGTGAAACGTTGTAGCACGTGTGTGGCTCCACTCGGCCGGATCGCAGGACACGAGATTCGCCAGTCGCGGAAATTTATCGCCTTGGTGCGTTTGCGATGTCGTCGAACGATAAGGTCGCCTCGGCAAAAGAGATGCACAGCATCCGGCTTGCACAATCGCAAAACCCACATCGATACACGATAGTTTAAACGTTCAGGACCTTCTCGATCGTAGCACTATACAAGATATTTACAGAGTCTGAGATTGTGGTTCCTCGTTATAGGTTCCTCGAGTGTAAATCGCGCCAGGAGCGTCTTAACGATTCGCATAACTGTACAATAGCGGACATTAATGAGCCCCGTGCGTTCGAGCGAAAGGTATATGTATACCTTAGGTATCTTTCCGTTTCAAAATCGTCGGACGCGTTAAGTGAAAAAGTGGCCGCGCAGTTAGCCGTTTGAATAAACAGAAAAGTGGAGTGTGGAACACCTGCGAGTTAATCGAAACGTCAGACGGAGTTTGAAGGCCGACATGCCAATCGGACGAAGACGCGAGGATAAAGGATGCAGAGAAACGGCGAACGAACAAATTAACGGAACAATTTGAACACGCTGGCCGTGCCAGCCAACCTAGGGATTAGGTTCGAAACGATGACGTACAAGCATCGAAACTGAGAGGCTCTTTCCGTTCGATATCTTGGAATATCTTTGAGCAATAATTGTCCCGCGACTAGGATGGAGGAGACAACAACGTCCACGATTCTACTGGTGGCAAAGATAGGGGCGATGGTGGGTCTGGGATTTGGATCGTTGACCCTTGGCATGCTGCCTCTGATAGTTGGAAGGTACAGGATGAATCATCGCCAAAAACGACACCGCGGGATTTCGAGTAATTCCAGCACTTGCACGTCGACGTCTGTTTCGAACGCGTTCTCGTCGAGCGTCAACTCCGCGTCGTCGACAACGGATTCGCAAGTACGTTACGCATTCACGAAGCTATTAATTGGGAAATGTTCGAGATAATCCTCAACCAATACGGTTATCGAAACGTTACAAAGTTCTTTCTTTCAGATTGAATCGTTCGAAAGCTTTAACTTTGACAGTACTGCCTCTCTTCTTGCAATCAAATCGGACTTTATGTTCCTGTTCATCCGTCCTTATTCTATTGTGTTCCTTTGTTTCGTAAGCATCAAACAGTATTGTATTCAGATGCTTTGTTTCATTGACGATCATCGTTGAAATAGTATCCAACGATTAACATTTTACCGCATTCACGAAACAATTGTAATTATTTGAAAATATATAACCAATATATTTATTCCATCGCAAATATCCGTAACGCAGGTTGGAGCAAGAAGAGAGACAGTACCGTGATACATAGTATAACTTTAAACCGTTTCCTATCAACATTCATTTACATTACATTGAAAACATTTGAATGGAAAAGCCACGAACAGTGTAGTAGTTTAGATAATTTCATACACCGAGTCGCACGAAACCTAGTACTCTACAATTACTGTCAAACTGACTTATACGTATGACTAAAATTAAGCCGTATCTGTTGAGGGTTAATAATACGTCTCGTCCAACATTCGGTGCACCTTTTCGTAACGTTAACTTCTCGTTAACTTTTAAATAATACTAAAAACGACCTAAACATTCCTTTCGTCGTCGTTCAAGCTATTGAACTTAACGTTGCAACCGATCGACATTTGAAAAAGAAAGACCCGTTGAAATTCAAGAAAGAATAACTATAATCGGAGATCGATGAAAGATCGTAAAAGAAAAATGGAGGATAACTTGTTATCCCTAGGGTCTTCACACGTCGTTGTTGCTGTGCTTCGGCGGAGGTGTCCTCTTGTTCACCACGTTCCTGCACCTGGCGCCGGAAGTTCGCGCCAGCGTGGAAAGACACCAGACGAACGGTCAGCTTCCGACGCTCGGCACGCTGAGTCTCTCCGAGTTGCTCTTCTGCGGCGGTTTCT
The DNA here is from genome assembly GCF_051014445.1 of Colletes latitarsis. Lineage (NCBI taxonomy): Eukaryota > Metazoa > Arthropoda > Insecta > Hymenoptera > Colletidae > Colletes > Colletes latitarsis. The sequence goes on along the minus strand of NC_135136.1, from coordinate 43,588,523 downwards.
TCCTTGTCTATCTCGTCGAGGAGGCGGTGCACGCAGCGCTGACGGGTAAACCCGAGTCGTCCGAAGCGTTGCTCTATAGAACGGTGTCGGTGCGCAGATGCAACAGTCAAACGGGCGCGTCGGCGACCACGTCGACCGGCTCGACCACCACGGTGTCCACCACCACAAAGTCCACGTGGCGGGAAGACAACGACGAGTCGCAGGACGACACAGAGTCAAACAAACGATCCACCCATCGTTTGGAGGATCATCGGGACGGCAAACACGATAAGACGCTGCCAGCGATATTTATTCTGTCGTCGCCGACGGCCCTCGCTGCCGATCGTCGTCAGAACGACGCAGACTCGAACAACTATCCCAGGACGAAGCACGGCGAGCACAAACATGCCGCGATAACGAAGAACACGTCCGTCCAAGGGCTATTGACCGTTCTGGCGCTATCGTTCCACGCCATCTTCGAGGGCCTGGCCGTCGGGCTGGAGCCCTCTATCGGCTCGGTGGTTTACTTGGCCGCGGCCATAGCCACGCACAAGCTGGTCATCTCGTTTTGCGTCGGTATGGAGTTGTACGTGGCTGGTGCCTCCACCAGAACCACCCTGGGATATCTGACGATATTCTCGATGGTGACGCCTATAGGCATCGCCGTCGGTTTGGCTCTGGGTCACTTCAAAAACGACAGCGAGAACCTGGGACCGACGCCGACGATACTCCAAGGAATGGCCGCCGGCACGTTGCTCTACGTAGTCTTCTTCGAAGTTCTGGCACGCGAGAGAGCCAACGAGAAGAGCGGACTCCTGCAACTATCCGCCATAATCGTTGGTTTCATGCTGATGTTGGGCCTGCAGATCGCCAGTGAGTGTGTTTCCCAGGATTATCGATCATTCGGCTTCGACGTAGGGTAAACTTGGTAAACGTCTAAAAAATCATCAAACGGTTCAGAACCAGAAACGAAACGTAAATAGATTTATCTAAATTTTTTTAAATAATCTCCCATTACGAGCCTCGAGGAATAAAATACATAATTCGTGTAACGACGGCTTTTGACGGAAACTTTGAAACTGAAAAACTGGTTTTCGAGTTTTGCTCGGCATTCTTCGAACCCTTTCACCGGCTCCTGACGCGGAATTCATTTCTCGTGACGTTATCGGGATACGATTAACGAACTTGCCGGCAGAGTTTCGTTTTTTCTTTTCTCGCAACCCGTCAACGTCGGTGCAAACCTATCGCAGGTACGTCCTTGATAGAATCACCTCCCACGTGTTACTCGTACTCGTGGAAACGACGTCTAGCTATCGATTTACCGAAAGGCCGAACAGCAACGTCCAAAAAGTCACGGCCACGAGGACCGCGAAGAAATCGAGTTACGGTGGCCGACGACGTGCATCGATATTGAAACAATCAGCCAACTATTAATTTTCAGTCAGCTTTTTTAACCCTCGCGTGACTCAGGCTGGGTTCTCTCGGACCCAATCTAACTATGTCAGCCAAATGGCACAGCGAGTTTTTCCCGACGAGAAAAAGTTTTTAATCGATCGGGCCAGACGGTTTCAAGTTTTATTGGTAAAAAGACAAGGTTCGTCTATCGTGGTAGATCCAATTCCACTCGATCGTTATCCGGTAAACGGACAATTCAATCTCTTATCGTTTCCTGCAAGCATACGAAGATCTTTAATCGCGCGATGCATTGTCACATTCGGGGATCTTATCAGAGAGATTAAAATAAATCGACGATACCGACCAACATTTTTATGAAACTATTCAGGAACGGAAACACGATCCGACGTCTGTTGGTCAGTGACCGTTTCTCGTGTGGGTACGCGAACGTTTATGCAGAATAGTTCAGACAGTTTGCGTGCCCGTTTCCCCTTAAAGAGACGCCTCTAACCCGTCTACGCGTCTGATTATGCGAATTTACAGATTAACTTTCCCTCGCTCCTCCTCCTCCTCTCTCCAACCACTGTCTCACTTTGATTTGCTCTTTTGTTTCTTTTCCTTTTTCGTGTCGCACTACGACACTCCAGAGCACGACAGCTCAATTGCAATTAGGCTAATGACTGCTCTGGTATCTCCGCTATACACGCGCTGAACTTCTGCTTCGTGGCATCGTCGTATCGTGCAGGAATCGTCGCGACGAGTAGCGACAATAAAACTCGGATGTACCTATTAACCTATTAATTCACGAAAAGTACGTGATATCGTTACTTGAAATATTTCAGACATTACGATTACTCGCTGTAAATCGTCGCATTGTTTTCATCTTACGAATTCAATTCGAGAGTCAGAAATTTCACAGGGCATAACGCAAATTTTTACCTGTCGGCTGATACTATCAACCGAGCGCAGGGTCTTTATCGTGCACGATTTAATGCATATTTAACGGTCTGTTGGAACGCGATTCTAGTCCACCTTAATAATAGTAGACGAGTTACTTGAGAGACCTAGAAACACTTGGTCGTAACAGATACCTTTGCGGAAGTGTCACCCGTTACGCAATTTGATTTCACGGTGTATCGCTGACGAACGTGTATACGTAAAACGAAACGATGCGATATCCAATTCAGGGAAAAACAAACACAAGTACGAAATTACTAACCTATGTACGTGCAACCCATTCGGTTTGTTTACGTTGCCAGTCGTTAACCTCTTCGTTCGTCGCACTAATGAAAATCGCTGATGACACTCGCAATTACATTATCGTACAATTAATTGTCACATTCATTTGTTCCAAACTCTCGATTTCTTGGAAGTAATCATAATTATTCTAACGTGGATTCACCAAGATTTCTTCGTGAAAAAATAGTATGTACGTACTCGAAGAACAGGTTATCCATGGGCTTTCTCCATCCATGGCAATGACCCCCGACGTAGGTCGATGAACAATCCGACCGACTTTCGACCGCTTTCTCGACCATCTATCGTATTTCGATATACATGTAATTGTTATTCTTAAAAAAGATTCATGAAAAATTACCTTTCAAATCGACGACTCTTACGAACTGCGCACCCTATACGGTCGGCCAATAACTATAATAGTTTCGACATTACCATATACATTTTAACAATTTACCAACCGTGCATATTTTTTTTTTTTAACTACTTTCTAATTTATCGACGAATAAATTACTAGATGGACATGTTAACAAAATTTTTCTCCAAATCAATTCGTACATAGAAACGCAATATGTATATTACTAACGCACTTATTTGAAAATACATTTTTTGTTTGCAGCTGCTCATTCTCATTCGCATTCGCATTCGCATTCGCATGGCAGCCATTCACACGTGCATGGACAGGAGGATGAACATCACCACGATGACGATGACGATCACGAATTGGATTCCCACGAGCACAAACATTCCAACACATCCAGCGAACGATTACTCACAGACACAATCGGCAGAGTGACGGAAAACATCGCGGAGGCGTTTAGCAACCTTTTATCTTCCTCGATGAAGAGTGTTCCGTCGAGGGACGGTAACGAAACGACAATATCGCGTACGGATCGCAGTTAAAATTTGCTCGCGCGAGGGTGGATCCCTTGACCGAGGCACCGATAGTTCCTTCGTGGGATACGAATCTCCCGATCGGTACTTACTTTCGGGAATCAATCGTGCTACTTAGAATACACATCGATAGATTATCGGGCAACCGTTTAGTCGGACGTAATAGCGAAAAGTCTCTATTAAAGAAGAAGGACAGTATTACGAATTTGTTTGAGGCGGGAGAAAACAAATAACAAATATATACTTGAAAATTTTGAGTCGACGTCTCTACTCGAAAAATCTCGAAAGTCTCAAAGTCCACAGAGCATCAATTGGACAACCCTGTGTATCTTGTACGCGATTATCTTCAATAATAGAATCGCGAAACATTTTTTTTCTTAGACGACCTAGTACCGCGATCACGCGTCTCGTTGCTCGTCCTGAATTCAACTATGGAGCGAGACTTTCGATTTCGGTATTTAACTTGGGCCCGAATCAATCCGAATCGGACCGATTTTATCCGACTAGAGTAACGTCTCGAACATTTACTCGAAATTTTCGGGTATATGCACACATTCTTACAGAATATATTCTCGCTACTTGTGTGCATTATGTAAATGTTCCATTTCTCGTTAAAGTTACAATGTAATTCAACGTGGACATTTACAAAATACTATAGAAACGCGTGTAAAATAGTCGCGCGAAGAGAGAAACTGTTGCCAATATCTTTAAGGCGGTAAATACATCTGATACGATTCACGAGAACATCGTGCGATCGCGTTACTTATTCTATTTTTTTATGTAATATAGACTGTATGGTATATCCATGTCGATTGCTACCTTTTATACTGTAATTAGGAAAATCTTAATTGTTTATATATTTAAATACGTATATAATAATGTGCATATTGCATGATATCGTAACGAAATGAATTTGTATATTTTCCAATTATCGAATGTCGATTCTTTTGCGTTAGGAAAGACCGAAATATGATGTTAAACTGTGAATAGCATAATTTCGAGAATGATAACACTGTCAATAATGTTTTAATGAAATTAGATGTTTGCAACTTCCATACCATTTTCCTACCGAGCTAAGATACGTCGCGTGTCGTCAGGAATGATAATACAGTATCATTAATACGAAGACAATGGAAGTCAGATCAAAACATGAGAAACTACATTCTACTACTGTTTGCAATTCCGTTCGTACCGCGTTTATCTTTTTATTCGTATACAAATCGCGTTAACGTGACAGGTACATCGTTATGTTTAAATATGTTTTAATAACAAACGAAACGATAAATAAAAAAAACACACACACACACACACACACACATTAAACGTCATTAAATTATTGTAACTTTTGCGGTAGGATTTTTGTTTTAAGATCAACCAACGTATCTACTTTGTACCTGTCAATATTTATATGTTCTTCGTCTAATTTAATCTTTGATATTGTATATGAAATATAATCAATTAAGATCAGGAGCTTCTCAGAGCTAAATACACATCGTACATAGGTTCATTATCATTTCCTGTAGAATAACTATTAAATTTGTAACTAAAACTGCACAAAACTGATCATAGAAACTTTTACATATTTCGAATGCTTATTATCACACTTTTATTATTTATTATCATTTTAAACACAGTATTGTGTGAGTACTATTATTCGAATATAGGGTATGACTGGTTTCTATGTACAATTTATCCTTCAGCAAATAATATCTTCATACACTATTGTACAACTCTATTTTGTCTACTGCAAAACTTACTAATAAATTGTAAAACTTTGATAAGAAAACATGATGCTTTTCCTCATTCTTAGTAGTATGCAAACATACTGATAAATACATCAGTTCGTGTTTAATAACAGAGTTTATTATACAAGTGATACAATATTATTCAGTTTTGGTGAATGCACATTTCTATGCATTTATAAGATCGCACATTAATTCAATTTAAATTAATTCCGAATAACTTTCTTATCAACGAAGCGTGCGAACGCACAGCAATAAATAAATCTGTTACAGTTACGATTATGCGAAAATAATTATAATACGTAATTCTTCGTTTGCAACAAAATCGTTTAATTTGTTCTAATTCGCAATATTTAATACAATTGCAAACAAATGTGCACATACACAGCACAATCACTACTGCTATTCAATTATTTCGATAGGCATATTGTACACCTTATAAAATGCATAAATATTATAAAGCCACTTCAAATTCAAAAATCCAGCCTTGTTCTTTTCCCATAGTTTTGGTCACTGGATATATAAGTCGCAACTCCGTATACGTGTACGGGAGTGCTAATATATAATGTGAGGTATATTTTGCAATTACAGAAATTACTTTTCGTTATTTAGACATTCCATGTAAATTATAATAATAATATTTTAGCGTTTATTTTTTGCGCTTACAAAGTACCTTTCAGATCTTGCCAATAATGAATAGAGAACAAAAACAAAGTAGTTAACAATTATATTGAACACATTTTTACCCATAATCTTCTGCCATTTACGAAGCAAATACTATACAAAATGTAGAAATTTGTAGACATTTAAAAATTCTTTGCTTAACATTACATTTTTTTTCTTTTTTTTCTCTTACTCTTGGTTCAATCCACTATTTCATTATATTATTGCAAATTTTTGTATAGATGCATTTAATACATATTGATGGCATGTTAATAATAAGAATCAAATCTACTTCTTTTGTACTTGTTCATCGACAAAGTTCAGATAACTAGATCCAACTTTAATGAATGCAAGTCCAGAACCAATACCAGCTATTGTACACACAGTAGGATTAGGTGGTACAACGGACCGTAGTACTGCCCATACTAAAACTGATCCAAAACTCAGCAATACAGCACCAGCAGCACTATTAAAAATAGAATAATGTATAAATTTATTGGTAAAATTTAAAGTATCTGATTCATTGAGAGAATCAAGATAATACATCTTACCTATATGCAACTCTTACACTCGTAGGAGCCTTATTCATATGTTCACGGGAATATATATATGTGCTGATACCAATTAGAGCACTACTCAGTAAAATGTTAGTGATGTCTTTCTTTGGAAATACCCTATAAATATACAGAAATAACAATACTATGATGCAAATTAGAATAATTTAAAACAATTATTCTCTTTGCTAAACGATTAACAAATGATATAAATTCTCAGGCATGCGATATATAAGGTTATATACTAAAATAAGAAATATATCTAGTAAAGAGCATTGTATCAAATATATAACTTGCAGTATATTTTTTAACAAGCATATGAAATTTAATAATTCAAAATGAAAGTTAAAAAAAAGTATGGTTAAGGTTATTCAAGAACTCAATACTTCCAAACAGAATTCAAATTTGAATTGTTTATAAAAAAGAAGTCCACTGAAACGAAATATTCCAATGTTTAAATTCATCCATTTAATATCATCAAAATCTTCAATGGCATAGCTGTAGCGTGCTTTTGTGAATTAATAATCGTTTCTTAGAATGCATGCAAAATCGTATTGTCACGAGATGCACGTAAATAGGTGAAGAAATCTAAAAAACCGATCACGATATTTATATTTTATGTAATCATGTTTGTTCAAAATGCCAATGGTCATCGTTTCGATGAAAATTACAAAATTATTCCGAAAAAATGTATCACTGGAACGTATCGGCCCGAAGATTACGTAACGTTCTGTGGGCTAGGAAACTGATCCATGCTTAACGTTATAGGTTAATGTATATGAACAAAGTGGATTCCTTACTGTCTTACCTGATGACAAGACTCGGATTCATCACATTGACCGACAATGCGCTGTACGAAGCAACACCGAAAGCCGGGACGTAAAATTTTTGGATGCTAGATTTTGTAATCGGCTTAAGGCCAAGCTTTTGCAAAATTGTGCAAACGTTTGCGCTTCCTGCAGCCGCCATTGCTCGTTTTGCCTAACTTCTACGGTTCAGTTTTCGTGAATGAACTACGTTTGATAAAGTATTTGCGTTCGTAGCTCGTGATTCTACACGGGCGAGATGTTTACACAATTCGCACCGATCCGATGGCACCGAACTCGATTGGGACAAGGATAGAAAAATGGACTCTCTCAGTGTGTTCGTAAATGCATTCAAGGTGCGAAGCGTGTTCTAAAATCAAATTACGAATCGTTACGTCGAGCTACAAATAAATTTTCAGCGAGTTACAAACAATGTATTTTTATTTAATTTCAAACGAAAACTTCGACTTCAATTACATATTGTATTGTTCGTAGTTGTATTACTTTACAAGTACCGGTAGTAGTTCATTTCCGATTCATTTAACACAAAATAACGAGCAACGATGGTGTCGTTTGCAACGAAAATAAGAAAACCCATAACGTACGTGTATTGCTTTTCTAAATGACTTCATACATTTACTGTTTTGATCCATGATTGCAAGTGTATTATTTACATGAAAGATCGCCGGCTATACGTTGGCAGTGGATTATTTATTAATCGGTCTAAGACACTGAATTGATCACTTACGGTACTATTTATCTATAAATTAAATAAATATATACTATGTATACATACAACTGAACCGTAAGTGGTAAACGCAACCTTCATCCAAGAATTCGCTATTTTTTACCTAAATTCAGGAGAATATCCCCTAGGTCTTCTGTACAAACTATGAGCTTTACCAGGGATAGATATCATTATCATATACGAGATTTGACATGTTTTAATTCGTTTGGAGTTCTCTTTTCGTAAAATTAGTTTAAGCATTAATAGCTGGGCCTAACCTCGTGTGCGACAGAGGTTTGAATGGCGTTATATTACGAATTTCTTTTTCTAAATTATTAGCATAAATGTCAGCGGTAAGTTCGTTTAGTGGAATTTCACTGTCCAACTTTGCAGTTTTCACAGCATCATCTACCATTTTTCTTATTTCGTTCTCTAATGCCTGAAAAGGACATCACGAGTATTAAATGCAGTAAAAGTTAATTCAACAGGAGATGTACAAACCATTGATAAAACTTACTTTTATTTCGTCTTGCGTGACAAGATTAGAATTCAGGATTCGTTCTTTGAAACCAGTGATAGGATCTCGAGTCTGCCGCACTTCTTGTATTTCTTCTCTTGTACGGTAACTGGTCCCAGGATCTGACATACTGTGACCACTGTATCTATACGTTTCAGTTTCCAAGACAAGCGGACCTTTACCAGATGTGCAATAGTCTACAGCAAATCTCGTAGCTTCCCTAACTGCCAGTACATCCATACCATCCACCTAGATAATTCATCCAATTAATAAAAGTTATTTACACGATTATAATACAATATATTTGTAATTATTCTCTTTAAGAACAAACCCAAATTCCAGGGACATAGTCTCCTCTTGTGTAATATTCTGTACTCGCGGAAGAACGATCCGCGCTGGTACCCATACCGTATCCATTGTTTTCGCAGACAAAGATACAAGGAACATCCCATAACTTTGCCATATTATACACTTCAAATAATTGTCCTTGATTAGCTGCACCATCTCCGTACAGAGCAATGCATACACCTCCGGTGTTCATGTATTTTTGAGCAAAGGCAATTCCAACTCCTAATGGTACCTACAAATTTATGGTTTCAGTAATGCTACAATGGTAGACAATCTAATGGTTCTAATAATTAATACTCACTTGAGCACCAACAATCCCATTTCCACCATAAAAGTTTTTAGCATACATGTGCATGGAACCACCTTTACCCTTTGCATTACCTCCTTTTCTACCAGTTAATTCTGATAAAACACCAACTGGTTCTATGCCCATTAAATAAGTCCAACCATGAGCCCGATAGGCAGTGATTACAGCATCTTGTGGCCTAAGAGCTGCTTTTATACCGACCGCGCATGCTTCCTACCAGAAACATAAACATACATTGGTAGAAATGTTCATTGAACAAAAGTTTTGAAACTGATAAAATGATCCTTACTTGACCAGAATATAAATGGCAAAAACCTCTGACAATCTTTTCCTTGTAGAGGTTTCCAGCTGCTGTTTCCATACGACGAATCGTGTGTAACTTTTTATAAAATTCTAAAGCTTCATCCCTAGTAACAGTGACACTAGTGGATGGTCCACTATCCAATTTGTGTAATCGGAAAGGTTTGACTTCATACTTAGCTTCCGTGGCATAATTATTTTTCTTGTTAAAGAAATAAGACACCACCTACAAACATATAGAACTTTAAGTAATCTATATTCAACTCTATGCAATGTAGCATATCACACTTTTATAATTCGCAAATATGTGCAAAGAAAATTCATGTAAAACAAAAAAAGGATGCAACATAAAGATAATCCAAATTTTGTATTTTTAAAATAATATGTTTGTGGAATCGTGTGAAACTTTAATGACGCGTTTTAATGCTTCTTATCTAATTACGCTTGTTCGAAGAAGAACGAACTCGTAAAAAACAATTTAAGGTAGGCAGAGAAGCAAGAAAAGTTCAACAAGGTGCGTTTCACGAAGTATGAGAACGTTGGCAATAACAAACATATCGGTAAATCTTTGCAAATAATTACCTCATTCCAGCTCCCGAACTAGCGAGACACCAGGAGATATAAAAAAAACAAAGTTCAAGCAATCAATTGCAAGACCCGACCAAAGATCGTATGATTGGAAATTATAACAAGACCCTTGGCATGGAACGTGTAGGCAAGTAACTAGCTAGAGGTCATTTGTCGTTCGTTGAATTATGTACTTACGTTTCGTTTTGACGTTTGCGCGCCTATGTTTCTGATACAATTTGGTATCATTTTTAAAAAATGTCTCTTCTTTTATCACGATCGAGACCGAACGAACGGAAGAATAGGGAATCGAAGTTAACACACAAAATGGATCCGACGAGGAGAGCTCATTCGTTTGGCGCGGACAGTATCGTAAGATCTGGTTCTTAAACGTCACAAGTTCGATGTATCCCCTCCACTAGAAACATTAAAAGAAATGTTAAACTATGTGACGTAATGAGTCGTTCACAACGACCACGATGATATTATATAGAAATAAACTTATAATTGATACGCGTGTACTCGAGATAAATCATAATTTTCCAAATTCGATATCAAAATATAAAATAATTTTTAGATGCACTGAATTAATAAGTTTATTTTGTCATGATATCAGTATTTAAGTATTAACATTATCAAACAGTTTAAAGAGAATTGACTCGATAAATAATGGTTTAATTTATAAACTTATCTTTATGTAGCATGAAAATTTCGCTGTACCAACAGGAAATACATATGTACATACATGCGTGCGCGCGCACACATACACCAAAGATACCTTTTCAAGGTAACCTTCGTGATTAAGAATAGTTCATCGAATCAGCTGATTCTAACACTGAAACACGTGGGCGTTATGAAACGACTTTGTATATTTTTCTCGATTTTATGGAACGAAACATGAATGTATGCTGTATATGGATATAAAGAACATGAAATTTCAGAATAAGTAAATTTATCATCGATATGAATTTGAAGGTCCATATGTTTGTCAGAGAGCACGAGTTTTTATCAGTACCTTGCTACCACATAGTGGACATATCTGAAAGTTTGAAGACCGCATAAAAAATTTCAAATTACATTTAAAAAGAAACTTAATGTTACACAAAGTTGTTCACACAGATTTAATTAATAAAACATTTATGGTATACAATAGTAAAAAAAATCCCTCGTGCACGTATTGATTATACTTATAATAATCATGCAGAAAATCACGTGTAAATATATTATCTTATTTTTATCACTGTAAAGTGATCTTATCTATGTAGGATTTTGTACAACGGTAGCATTTACAATGCACGGAGGCGTGAATTGTACATAACGTACCGTATTTTTAATGTTAATATACGTTGAAGAAATGGTGACGACAATACCGAACAATACAATCAAGTAACCGAACCAATTGTGCCATTTTCGAAAAGTGCAATTTACAACTTCCTTCGAGGCTAGCTCCTCGGAAATTGCAATTCTTCTGTAGGTTTTAAAGGGTCGACTGGCATCTACGAATATCGGTTCAGTGTTGTGATTTTGTCTCGTCATTAAATATTCTTCGTTGATTTCTCCTCTGTTCCGGGAGTCATTTTCATAACCCACAACCTCGTCGAACTCCTCATCAAGGTCGTCATAATAAACGTACGAGTATCGATCGTATTCAATTTTAGGCATACTTAGAACGCCGTAATAAACCGATCTTGAATGAATTCTTGGATCGGCTGTTATATCATCTCCGATACTCCGGCGTCTCTCAGCGCCTGAATACACTTCAGGAGTTAATGTCCGCATAGATCTCGCTTTTAGAGCAACAGCTTTCGAATACATCAGTGGTGGAAGCATAAAGACCAACGGTCCCGTCAAAGATCCTCCAATTAGAGCCATTACGATATCGAATCTTGGTACAGATTCTCCCACAGCCACACCAAGGAAAACGATGGCTGACCGTAACGCACATCTTTTCCATCCGAAAGCTATTACGAAAATATTTGTAATACAGCTTATTTTTGACATTAACGCACAGCTATATTATAATTTACTGTCTTTAGAGTTTTTACATCTCTGGATATTCCATTGATCCTCTAAATCTTGAAAAAGAGCGGAATGACCTATAGCGCTAGACAAGCAGAGTTGAAGAGCAGCAAATAGAATAGCCGCGCTCATAATAATATTTCCTGGTACCACTTGTAGAACATTAGCCGTTGTACTGCCGCCATACTTCCAAACAGCCAAACCAGTAGTAATGGCAAACAACGAACCGCTTACTGCAATTAATGATTTAAATTACTAGTGCAATGAATGCTATAGCAGGAAATAAATGTTAGGTAGATGGAATTCTACTATGTTTTGGTCACATTGTTACCCAAGAACGAAATTACAACAGCTTTATTAATGTCTTGAGAACGACGCATATCCACTTGTACGGTCATTAACGTCGGGTGCACATCGAACTGAAACGCCAACATGCCGTATCTGAAAATAATTGATATTAAACCAAGTCAAGAGAATTAGTACTTTTATAACATTTACCCAGAAATAAATTTGTCCCAGGAAGGAGAAGTGGGCACTGGTGTTACATCAAACTCTTGATCATCAACAATTATACACCACCATATTAATACTGCTGTCAGTATAACCATTGTGCAAGAAAACGACACCAACAATCTGCAAGTAATCATAAAATATATTGTGAGTCTCAAAAACATTTAAATATTTTTGGTCAAGATATATAAGTTGCACAAAAGTTAGGAAAACTATTGGTTTACTTCATATCGCGTGGGCTACCAAGCCACATAATTGGACACAAAAGTACACCCACAACCAGAAGCCAGTAGCAAAAAGATAGATCAAATCGTTGTCCTGACACTTTCAATCCAAACAATTGTAAATTTTGCGATGCTGAAATTTATTAAAGGTATTCATGATCGATACAAGTGTAATTAACTGTTCAATGATTAAAAATTTATATTAAGAACGTACCAACCAGTAGATTAGGTATACTGCAACCAAAAACAGTGAGATCCAGAATTATAGCGACCAAGGTCTTTGCCCGTGGTCCTAACGTCAATTCAGTCACAGCAGCAAGCGGATGACTGCAAGAGAGATCAAAATAAAATCAACTGACACACATACAAACAAATAAAAATAAAATCTCACCGATTTTTTCGTGAAATTTGCGGATCGAGAGTTGTCGCGATTATCCATGATTTTCCAAGGAGAACGGCCGTATAAACTTGCAAGCCCAGCACAACAAGAACTAGGGGAATCCCGTATAAACCTAAATTACATAGTATGAGCATTTCTTTCCATCCACTTGCGAGTCACTTAAACAAATCCTATTTGCGAATGGTCAACAATTACGTAAATATGGATCACATTAATGGACATAACACATAACAGCTCAGGTGTACCAAATCAGGAAGTCTTTTAACAAGTTAATCAATTGTATTTCCTTTAAATAATCAATTCTTTCACACAACGCCTCGTGCATTCTTTGCATAAAACCTTTCTCATAATAATCTCTAAATAGTAAATACAAGTGTCAATTATATAAATCGGTTGAATTTAAATAAAAATATTATATCATACATACAATCGACTGTGTGTATGTATATACTATATATCTATATTAATAGTACAGCTTACAAAATAGTCGAAATTCATCAAATTGATGTTTACAAGTATGTGAATCACAAACAAAGGTATACAATATTTAACCCGTAGGTACTGTGCAAGAATTCTAAGGAAAATTCTTGACAAATAAATGTTATATGTATATACTGATGTTCATATATTACACCTTTAGTTTGAATAAACAGTATTTATAACGAAATTTCATATTTCTTTAACAAATCCTCAGAACTCTCGTACACTATGACCCGTTAAAAATTTGGTGCACAGTAATTACGGATTAATAAAGTTATTCGTTGAAGTGATAATGCATTTTGTAAAAAGAAAAAAAAACAAAGACTCTTGCCTCGCTGAATGTTCATAATTTTTAGTTCCGGCGAGCCAGCTGTTTTGAAAACGTGAAAATGAAAGGAGATAAACTTACCGCATTGCACGATCGCACGCGGCAACGCGATGATTGGAAAAACGCCGAATATGTCGATAACGCATAATGTAGCGAACAGAAGCGACAGATCCGATTTAGCGTCTCTGAAAAGCAGTGGTAGTCTCTCACGATTCATGACGGTAAATAATTCACACTGTTCGACATCGACGCGGAACTTGAACCGGTTTTTGTGTGCGGTGGCGAGTACCACGCAAAGCGTAACTCGATATTCTATCGAACGCAAATGGCTTAACCAGACACGATGAGAGCAACCAAAGAAGACCTAGAAACGTCCTTGGCGCAGACCCGAGTAAAATTTATTTAAAACGAAAATACGGAATATCTGTTTGAAATAATATTTCCTGCAACATTCTTTGAAAATAACCGTAAATATTAACGTTTCCGACCCTTATATTCGAATCCTCTTCAAAAGTAGTAGATTATCTAGAATAACATTTAATGTTTAATATTATTTTAGTTTTCTTTTGTAAAACTACTGTAATATTAAATGTTATTTTATATAACTATCACGAGTTTTGAAGAGGAACCTAACCGAAGGGTCGAAGACGTTAATACGTAACTTTTTGTAAAAACTAAGAAAGTTTTTGAAATTAACAAGCATTAGTAAATAACAGACATATTTTGTGTAAATTGATCAGATTCACTCTAATAAAACGTACATTCCGTGTTGTATGTAATCGTCGCGGATTTGCCATCGTGATCGCCCATCAACTTCTGTTCGTCCAAAGTATTTGTAAATATTCCTTAAAACGAAATGATCCTCTTCCTCGATACTTAAAAAACGAAATATCTTTCAACCTACGGTCATACAAGTGACAAATATGACAATTACAAGAATTGTGCATAAATTTATACACTAAATATATATTTACGGTCTTAGAAAATTCAGAATCGCAGCAGCAGCAGTAATTACAACTTATCGCGCTTATACCTAGTCCATAGTAAATGTTTAACATTAAAGATCCATACAGATATGCGTAATACTTCTTAATCGTCTGTTTCGTAGGCTGGTGACGCCGGTGAGTAAGTAGGACTCGTCGGCGAGTATCCAGGCACAGGCGGAGAATACGTTGGACTCGTTGGTGAATAACTTGGACTGGTCGGTGTGTACGTTGGACTTGTGGGTGAGTACTTGGTGCTCGATGGTGAGTATTGAGGACTCGTCGGTGAATACGTAGGACTAGTGGGAGAGTAGTTCGGGCTACTGGGCGAGTATCTCGTACTTCCCGAAGCTGTGTGTTGCGGTGAACTCGGTGAATAAGATGGACTCGTTGGTGAGTAGGTCGGGCTCGTAGGTGAATACGTTGGACTGGCTGGAGTGTACTGTGGCGAGGTTCCAGCGAAGGATGGCGACGTGGGCGAGTAGCTTGGACTCGTCGGAGAATATTTTGGGCTACTCGGCGAGTAACTGGGACTAGCGGGCGAATATTGTGGAGAACTAGGCGAATAACTGGGACTCGTGGGGGAGTACGATGGAGACGCTGGTGTGTAATTCGGTGAGCTCGGAGAATAGCTTGGGCTTGTTGGCGAGTAACTGGGACTCGTCGGTGAGTAACTTGGCGACGTTGGTGAATACGAAGGACTCGTTGGCGAATAACTAGGCGAGGTTGGCGAGTAACTGGGGCTCGTTGGCGAATAGCTAGGCGACGTTGGCGAATACGAAGGACTCGTTGGTGAATAACTCGGCGAGGTTGGCGAGTAACTGGGCGAGGTTGGCGAGTAACTGGGACTCGTCGGCGAGTAACTTGGCGACGTTGGCGAGTACGAAGGGCTCGTCGGCGAATAACTCGGAGAGGTTGGCGAATAACTAGGCGATGTTGGCGAATAACTCGGACTTGTTGGCGAATAATTTGGACTGGTGGGCGAGTACGTTGGACTCGTAGGCGAGTAGTTGGGACTCGATGGTGTCATACTCGGCGATGTTGGTAAGTAAGCGGGCGACGTAGGCGAATAGCTAGGCGAAGCACCGCCCGCTGGCGACATGGGGTACGGACTCATGCTAGGACCTGGACTTCCTGGACTTCCCGGTTGAGGTGAATATGCAGAATATGCGGGTGAAAGTCCAGAAGCATCTGATGCTCCCGATGGCGAGAAACATGCACCTCCTGGTGTCATACCACTACCCAGTGCTGCGAAAATAAGTACACATTTGTCATCGATGAGTTATGCTAAAGAGATTTTATGTCCGATTCGGCATAAATGATCCTATTATAATATAATGTAACAACAAGTGACATTTGTACCAGGTGACATGCTTGAAGCGCCATAGCCAGGAGTAGCACCCATCCAAGGTGTCATTTGAGGACTCATACTTGGTGTGGCAACACTACCGAAGAACATTCCAGCGGTACCCATTACACCAGCTCCTACTGCCATCGGTATTTCGATACCAGCTTTGCATTTCTCGGCGTCCAATAATAAATCAAAACATCCTTGAAGAAGATTAAATAAACAATATTGGCTTGATAAAAATTTGAGATCCGTTTACTAAATTCAAATACGTTAAACGATCGAAACAATACCTGTTCCTATGCGTGGAAGTTGCCCCATAATAATATTTTCAGACACTCCTCTCATAGGATCAACTTCTGCGTGAGATGCTGCGTCCAATAAAACGTCTACCGTTTCTTCGAAGGAGCATCTGAAACCAAGTAGAATATATAAATTTATATACAATATTCAAATAGTAACCCAAAATTCTCATATTTTCTAATAAATTACCTCATAAGAGCGCCAGTATCCTGTCTGTTAATTCCGTGACGAGTTATAGCCATCAGGTGTCCTTTGGCAGTCATAACGTCACAAAGCAGAGCAAGATGACGGTAGTTCACGTAAAGACCATAGAATTGCAATACAGCGTTCATTTCTTTCTCTACTGATTTTCTCACAGCCTCTATACCCAACACTTGGAATATTTCACAAATGTCGTTACTGAACGTCCTAACAGGGTCTACGTCTCTTTCGCTCAATACTTTCATTAAACTTGTTCCATCAGTTTCTAGTAACCATTCCGCTATCGCTTTAAATTCACCGGTTTCTGTGATAACGATGCGTTTCTTAGAATCAGTTTGTGGTAAATGCATATACACTTTTCCAATGGCTTCGATGCCCTATAAAAAGATTCGATATTTGTAAATACAGTAAATGTTATATTTGTGGTAAAATTGATTAAGGCATACTTGTAACGTCATATCACTCAGCATATTCGCCTCGATACATCGGAGAAACATATCGTCTTCCATTTTATCTACAGTCTCTTCTACGGTGTCTAGGAATTTGTTATCGTCGCTATTCATTATCCTAATTCGTAACACTAATTTTTCGGCGTTATCGTCGTTAAAAATGCAATTCAAATCGTCTCCAAAACCGGCATTAATCTTTTCCGCGATTTGTTCCATAGTTAACTTTTTGTCAGTCATTCGTTTCCGGTCTAACTCGATACGGAGCAACCACGGCGATATTTTGGTCGGATCGAAATCGGGCATTTCGTAGTAAACATTAACGAATTCTTGATCTTCGGCAATTACAGTATTCTGTGGATCTGGATCGTAGTAAATTGCAGTATTTGCCGTGACCTTTCTCAGCGTTGTGTGTTCCAGCCGACAAAGCACATTCTTTGCCTTTTCTGCGTCCCTCGCCGCAGCTCCTGTCAAGAATACTGTCAACGAAGGAGCCTTTGGTTTCTTACTGATGTTTATAATTTCCTTCAGCCTGGGTACACCCAGAGTTACGTTCTTTGATGATACACCGGCAAAGTGGAAAGTGTTCAATGTCATCTGAGTGGCTGGTTCACCAAGTGACTGAGCAGCCAAAGCGCCCACCATTTCGCCAGGCGATACCTAAAGATATATGTTAAACGTAGCATGTGAAAAAATACCCACAAGAATTTTACATTTAACAAAAGAAAAAAAATTCTTATTCGTTGAACGATATAAATAAATTTCTACAAACTTGTGCTTGCTGGAATCTTGTTTCAATTTCCCCGATAAGCCATTCAAAAGCTTCACTAGATAATCTAAATTCTTCGGAAACACACTTTGTACATAAAGTAGATCTAACTAAGCATTGGAATAATAGAGTGGCGTTTTCGTTCGCCTGTTTACTGAGTCTGTCGTCACCAGCCACAATGATACATTTCTCTAGGAGATCCTTCACACCTGCAAACCAACTATTTTAGTATTTACGCTTTTAATAATACAGAGATTACTTATATTTTTGACAATGTCGTTGTTTTATTCACCTTGTATAACTCTCATTGGACTAAGATCGGTAGGTGCCCGTTTATTTATGTGGAATATCTTCTGCACGTTCCAAATCATCCTTTGCAGATTGCATGGCAATACAACTTTCGATTCTCCGCTAGGGAATATCTCTCTGAGCACTGCGCGATCCTTGTTCAATTGTTCCCATTCCCTTTCCAGTTCGGAGATTACTTCGCCGGATCCCATCATTTCTCTGACAATATCTTCGTTAAAAATGCGACGAAGGTAGCGTTCGTTCGTTGGATCGAACTTGAACTTCTTCTCGAACGCTTTGTTGCTCAACTTGATAGTAGGTAAGTTTTGGAACTCTACAGTTTCGCCGCATAAACCGTCCTCGCCGTAACGCAACTGAATGAGTTGTCCCACAGAATTCCTAACTGTTCCGTCATAATGTACCATTACAGACTCCATAGCCTTTATCAAACGACGCTGAATGTATCCGGTTTCTGCAGTTTTTACAGCAGTATCGATAAGACCCTCGCGACCTCCCATAGCGTGGAAATAAAACTCGGATGGAGTCAGACCGGCCAGATACGAATTCTCGACGAATCCTCTGGACTCGGGACCGTAATCGTCTTTGATGAAATGCGGTAATGTTCTTTTACGGAAACCGAACGGAATACGTTTACCTTCAACGTTTTGCTGACCCACACAAGCAATAACCTGAGAAATGTTAATATTGGATCCCTTCGATCCCGACACCACCATAGCTTTTAGATTGTTGTATTCGGTTAAAGATTTCTTAGCGGAACCACCAGTCTTGTCACGAGCGTCGTTCAAGATTCTGTTCACTTGATTCTCGAAAGTCTGCCTCAAAGTGTTACCAGGCGTAGGTTCCAGCTCCATATTGTGAGCTTTCTGAATTACCTCTATTACATCTTCTTTGGCTTTTTTGATCGCTTTCTGAATTTCTAAATAAGTCTGCGGATCGGCGATAGTATCACCGATACCGATGGAATGACCTTCTAGCAGCAACCAGTTATTAATCACAGTCTGAATATTTCCGTAAAATCGTCCGCAAACCTCATGGCCTAACTCCAACATACAAATGTGAAGTAGAGAACCTGCCGATGTACCTAAAGTCTTTTTGCAAAGTATACCCATTACGAGTTCTCCATGTTCTACCATTACTTTGGTATCACCAGGGGATATCCACTTGTACGGACCATCGTCTTCCTCGTCCGGATGCGTGCTATGGGTTCTTATCATGTTTACATTACCCGGTATGATCAATGAGAAAATTTGTTTACCGGTCCACAATGGCTTTGGTTTCAATATACACGGTTGAGGCATTTTACCATCCCAGCTGGGCAAGAACATTAGAATGTTCATCATTTGTTCTTTTTCTATAAATACGTCCCTTTTTGTCATTTTTCTCACAGCGGTAAGCGTATCCTGTACAATACCCATAACGGGTTTGTTGGCTTGCGGCGTGATAATCTGACGCGGCGTTACGTGAATGTTTTCCACTTCTGCACGTGTTTCCATCGATTGTGGAACGTGCAAATTCATTTCATCGCCGTCAAAATCGGCGTTATAAGGTGACGTACAACTAAGATTCATACGGAATGTACTCCAAGGCAGAACTTTCACCCTGTGTCCCATCATACTCATTTTGTGTAGAGTCGGCTGACGATTGAAAATCACTAAATCGCCATCACGAATGTGACGCTCTACTCTATATCCACATTGTAAATGCAAATCGGATGGTTTCGGATGAAATCTTAAATCAATTCTTTCACCGTTATCCCTGACAATGTACTTGGCACCCGGGTACTGTGAATTTCCACGTCTAACAAGCTCTTGCATTTTATCGATATTAAAAGGCGTCACAATTTCAGGGAATGTTAAATTCTGAGCAATACTTCTAGGTACACCTACTTGATCGATCCGCAAATTGGGGTCTGGCGTAATGACAGTACGAGCAGAAAAATCGACACGTTTACCCATCAAATTTCCTCTTATTCTGCCTTCTTTCCCCTTTAGTCTTGCTTTTATAGCCTTCAACGGTTTACCTGACTTTTGCATTGCTCTTGGCATTCCAGGCATATCGTTATCAACCAACGTCGCTACATGAAATTGCAACATCTTTATGTTCTCGGATATAACATGTGCTGCCGCTCCCGCCTGCTCGTTTCTAATCAATTCGTTGTTCGATTTTATAATATCCGCAAGTTTATGTGTCAAATCGTCTTGATTTTTAGCGGAACCGTACATAATAACTGCCGGTCTAACCGATAAAGGTGGAACAGGTAACACCGTTACAACCATCCAATCCGGCCGAGCAAACTTCGGATCCATACCAAGAATAAACGATTCTTCGTCCGTAATATGTTTTAAAATTTCCCATGCTCTTTCAGCGGTAAGCGCTATCTTTTTCTCTTGCGAATCTTCGTTCACGTGTCTCCATTCTGCGGTAACATCCAGACCCGATCTTCTAAGATTAGGTTGATACCTACCACAACCGCCATGCCCTGGTTTTCTATCTGGAGGTTGTTGCTCTGGATTTTCCTTGTTAATATCCATTTCGTCTCCACCCTCGCAAATATTTTTACTTTTACATAAATCGTAAACGAACGTGAGACGTTTACGCGACTGTCCTTTAGTTTTCATGACAATTTCTTTAATTTTTGGATTGTGCTGTAAATAAACACATAATTATCAAAAGACCAATAATAAAATATGAAAACGTATAACAAGCGTATTCATAATTATGACTTACTGGACTAACAAGCAGCTTTGAGCAATAAAAACATACACATCTCAGAATTTTGATTGTTTTTGTTATAAAACCAACATGAAAAACTGGTTTAGCCAAATCTATGTGACCAAAATGCCCTGGGCATTCTGTCATATTACCGGCACATGTCTGACACCGTGAATTTCTGTCAATGACACCCTGCCTTGGGTCCATAAGTCCGCCAAGCTTTGGGCGACCACCTTCCATAGTTTCTGGAAAGCGAATGCCGCCATCTGTGACTGACATTCGACGCTACACAAAACATAAAATTATATACAGTACTATTTATTTTAGTTCAGGAAAATAATACAAGTACAAAAGAAATATGTATCTCAGAAACAATTTTTATATAAATTTAAAACTGTTCCATTCGTAATATATCAGAAGTAACATAGACAAAGAGCACACATAGGTATTAAATCATAAAAGGAATAATAGGGTATAAAATTATTTATCATCGTAGTCCAACAATATTTCCATTTATTATAGAAATTGTATAATTGTAAAATGGTACAAAAACACATAGACTTATACTGAATGTGATCATTTTTATTCTTCGTTAATGTTTAACTAAACACGATGATCTTTATCAGAAGATTAGTAGAAGAAATTAAATCATATCGTAGACGACATTCACATTGAATGATAAAAATTGCAGGATAAACACTTCTTACTTGCGTCTATTATAATTTTTTATTTTATTTCCCGTATGTATAGGTGTTCTAAACAAAAAGTATTCGTCGAAAATCAACACGCGCGTCTGTTTAGAAGTAACATCGAATGCCTTCTCACACGATAAGATTTCACAAAATGTCGACTGGTGATGAATTAGTTTCGCGTTGAAAATCATATTTTCCACGATCACTCATTTACAAATAACGAACTTACTATTTCATCGGGAGAAAGTATGCCAAATTGGACCCTTTTCACGGTTCGCAGAGGCGCTTTAGAGTCGGACGTGGCCATTTTCCAACGAACACGTAGAGAGCTTCTTCCGCGGCCTTCTGCGTCGCGACTCCCTTTAACCGTTCTTTCCCGATGGAAGCATCTCCCACCCCTGACGGTTTCGTTCGTTGCTAACACTATACTACGGTAGAATTTCCAACTACCAAACTTATGCATGTATTCCTAAATGCACCAAACGCTTACCTTAAGCCAAGTTTCTATTTTGCGTTCAGCAAGCGATGACCAAAAATAACTACCAGTGTTTTGTGTTGCCATCTATCGTCACTGAATAGTAAATATTAATGTCCGCCCGTGTTGTTTATTAATGATTGATTCTATTTACGATCTTCGTCGAAGGTGTGTGTATGGCGTGTCGTTTTGTTGTGATTTGTAACGCGAATGTAAGGTTTTTATGTAATAAACTAGATTAAAATGGCTACGTCGAAAACAACAAATACATATAATAGACAGAATTGGGAAGATGCTGTATGTATTATCGAGTTCATAACATGACTTTGAATTCATTAAAATAGGATATTTATGAACGCATTCCGTTTCATTTTAGGAATTTCCAATACTATGTCAGACTTGTTTAGGTGATAATCCATATATTCGAATGGTAAGTCGATTGTATTTAAATTAAAAAAATAATGTATTTATCAATTATTACGATAAATTGTTATTTTTTTCGTAGACAAAGGAAAGGTATGGAAAGGAATGTAAAATTTGTATGCGACCATTCACAGTATTCAGATGGTGTCCTGGTGCAAGAATGCGTTTTAAAAAGACTGAAGTGTGTCAGACTTGCAGTCGTTTAAAAAATGTGTGCCAAACTTGTTTGCTTGACTTGGAATATGGATTGCCAATTCAAGTACGCGATGCAGCTCTTAAAATTAAAGATGATTTGCCTAGGTCAGATGTAAACAAAGAATATTACGTACAAAACATAGATAGTGAAATTGGCAAAATAGATCCAACATCACCAGCAGGTGCTGTTGGTAAATCTGCAGCAGCCAGTGATTTATTAATGAAACTGGCAAGAACAAGTCCTTATTACAAAAGAAATAGACCACACATTTGTTCCTTCTGGGTTAAAGGAGAATGTAAAAGAGGAGAAGAATGTCCATATCGTCATGAGAAGCCTACAGATCCTGATGATCCATTGGCTGATCAAAATATCAAGGATCGTTATTACGGAGTAAATGATCCTGTCGCGGATAAATTAATGCGTAGAGCTGCAGCCATGCCCAAATTAGATCCACCAGAAGATAAATCCATCACAACTTTATATATTGGCAACTTAGGAGATGTCTTAACGGAAAAGCAATTACGCGATCATTTCTATCAGTATGGAGAAATACGTTCAGTAACAATGGTTCCTCGTCAGCAGTGTGCTTTTATTCAATATACTCAGAGAAGTGCTGCTGAAGCTGCAGCAGAAAGGACATTTAATAAACTGATATTAGGAGGAAGAAGGTTGACTATTAAATGGGGACGTTCGCAAGGAAGACAAACCGTATCTGCGGCCGAAGCAACTAGAGAAATTTTAGAACCAGTACCAGGTTTACCTGGTGCTTTACCACCACCACCAGAAAACATAGGAAATAACTTCTTCAACTTACAAACTACACCTGGCATGATACCACCAATGATGATTCCTCCTCCACCAGTTGCTCCTCAATTTATGTTTCCACCACAAATGGCTGCTGCTGCTGCTGCAACACCAATTTTCCCACCAGGGACTACTCCAATACATTATCCGAGTCAGGATCCATCAAGAATGGGTGCATCTCAAGGTATAGGAAAACCTTGGCCTGAAGAATAATAACAATGTTTAACTTTTCATTGTGTGTAATTATAACAAACAGAATTGTAAAAATAAATGTCTTTGACTTTCTTTTAAACTATTTCTATTCAAAAATTTGTTATTTACTCAACTGATTTTATTAATTATTTAAGTCTGAGAAAAAATTATAAGTAATAGTAGGAGGATAATAGTCGCTCATTTCTCAAAGTATAATTATTAGATATCCTAAGTTATACCACAACTAAAGTTCCAACGTACACGGTTATCAGGTTGCCTGTTGCTGGGGGCGTTATAATTATAATTGCTCTTGTTATTTCTAAACAAAACGATTTGACTCAGTGTGGTTCTATTTCTAAAACAATAAAAGGATTATAATAATAGGACTTGTTCTGGTCTCTTGCTCCATTTTTTCGTAATATCAACGGTTTCGAAGATATTTCATTGGGTCGATTTAAATGGGTCACTTTGTATGGAATCATAGAGAATAGCAACTCTCCATATATAGAACATACAGGTTAAGGGTGTATTTGCATTTAAATTAACAATTCTAACGACGTGTGTAAAGAATAGCTACGCTCTCTTACTAATCAGAAGCAATCACGAATTACTATGAATAATTACCGTGATTAGGAACGAACATGAACGAATCACGAGTGATTTACAAGTAGCAGTTCTAACTATCTCTATTTTGCACGCCATCTCTAATTTGAATAGAACTTCGACGTCGTTGAAAAAAAAAAAATAAATCGTTATTTCCGGCAAATGCGCTTTGAACGATCTAGTTACTTTACGTATGTCATTGTGTACAATTGTGTATACGCGTAGAGAATTTCATGGCCGTATCGGTCGTCGTTGCATCAGCGAGTGCAATGTTCATTTATTTACGAGTGTTTTGCAGTGGCGAATATCGTCTAACTGACCAGTGATTTATACCTCGTAAAATGGCCGAGTCGGAACAAAGGAGTAAAGAGAATTGTACCATGGGATCAAAGGAAACGATGGTAAAGCAAGAAAAGCGTGAGAACACGTTGACGAATGGCGGGAAGGGCTCCGGCGATGACGCGGACAGCCTCGAAGAATTGCCTCTCGATATAGGCGAACACTATCTCGTTCGCAGATCCGACGATTCTTGGCGTAAATATATTATCATCACACGTTATGGATAATTTTTCTATCGCGATTATGTTTAGAATCGTCTAAAATTACTAAAAATAATCCGAACGTTTTTTCCGCATCTTGCGTTTGTGTTTGTATTGCCGGCTTTTCTCTGGTAAATCGTACTTGTTTTGAAAACATTATGGTGTGTCATGTACAGTTAGAGTTAGTATCGCTTTAAAAAGTAATCTAACACTGTTCAAGCTCAATGATTAACTTTATTTGAACGATCTCTTTGATCTTTTTATTACTGTTTTGTAGATTTAATATCTCGTAAAGAATCGAGAACGCGTGAATGTGAAATACTGAATAAAAATAAATGTGTTCAATATCTTGTAAGTTACAAGTAATTTTAAAAGGAAATGAATCTTTATACGAAATAATTTGATGTACAAAATACTTAAATAGCTATTTAATATGAATAAATTATTCGAAACTTATACAACAAAAATGAAAGTTATTCTGATTTTTTTTTTTTTATTTTTTGAACAGACCCTGCAGAAATTATACAAACTCGATATAACGAAAGTGAAGGTCACTATGAATACTATGTGCACTACGAAGGACATAATAGAAGATTGGATGAATGGGTGCCAAGGGACAGAATCATGTCTAGTAGATTTGACATGAGTGATAGAAGCTGGAAGTGTGGAGATAGAAATTCCAGTACAGATTTATTGGCAGATTCCACAGATCGTAAAATTACAAGAAATCAGAAAAGGAGGCACGATGAGATTAATCATGTACAAAAGGTATCAACTTTTTTGAAATTATATACCCTAAGCATACTCTTTCATTATGAAAGCTTATCATTGTATTATTCTGAATTATAGACATATGCAGAAATGGATCCAACAACAGCAGCTTTAGAGAAAGAACACGAGGCAATAACAAAAGTCAAATACATTGACAAAATTCAAATTGGTAAGCATTGATCTATTTCTTTTCTATTATTAAAGATTATGTGTGAAAAGGGTCTCATTATTTTCAAAAGTTCATTTCCAGGAAAATATGAAATTGATACTTGGTACTTTAGTCCGTATCCAGAAGAGTATGGTAAACAACCTAAACTATGGATATGTGAATATTGCTTGAAATACATGCGTCTTGAGAAAACATACAGATATCATATGGTATGGAAAATATTAGCATTTCTAAAATATTTGATCTTTATCAATAATATCCAATTTAACAATTTAAATGTCTTGATTTTAGAGTGAATGTACTCACAGGCAACCAGTTGGAAAAGAAATATATCGCAAAGGCACATTGAGCATTTGGGAAGTCGACGGTCGAGAACACAAAATATATTGTCAAAACTTATGCTTACTAGCAAAATTATTCTTAGATCACAAAACTCTATATTTCGATGTCGAACCATTTCTTTTTTATATCCTCTGTGAAGTTGATAAACACGGAGCGCATTTGGTTGGTTATTTTTCAAAGGTACTTTTTATCTGTTTATTATTATGTTTGTAATTAATCTTTAATTATATGTTATCTCATCGTACGTAATTATTTTTCAGGAGAAAGAATCGCCCGATGGCAACAATGTCGCTTGCATTTTAACGTTGCCACCATTTCAAAGACAAGGATACGGAAAACTTTTAATCGCCTTCAGCTATGAACTGAGCAGAATAGAACAGACTGTCGGTAGTCCTGAAAAGCCATTGAGCGATTTAGGAAAATTGTCATACAGAAGTTACTGGAGCTGGATTCTTTTAGAAATCTTGAGAGATTTTCGAGGCACTCTAAGTATTAAAGATTTAAGGTAAAGTCACAAGAAAGTTACAACATCGAAACAAAACGTTGTAAAATTAATAACTTCTGGTACAATTTTGCAGCCAGATGACGAGTATTTCACAGACAGATATTATATCGACACTGCAGAGTATGAACATGGTCAAGTACTGGAAGGGACAACACGTAATCTGCGTAACGCCTAAACTGGTCGAAGAACACATTAAAAGCAGTCAGTACAAGAGACCACGGTTGACTGTGGACAGCACCGCGCTCAGGTGGGGAGCGCCGCCTCGGAAAAATGTAAAACCTGGCAAGAAGTAGTGAAAGACAGACGGAAATTTAATGGTCCTTGCCAACGTGAGATTTCACACGTTCAATGAACACTTGAAGAAGCAACTATGCGTAATAGTTTGCAAAGATGTTCACGAATTTGTTAAACATCTTGTCCATGGTACGTCACGGTCTGCACTAAATACGCATTGTATGTGCGAAGTCTCGTATCTGTTTGGAAGATGTCACGGGTGAACACATTGATTTGGCTTCGTTGCTCCTTTGAAGTGTAGAGGCGACGTAAGATGTTTCAAGATTCCGCTTAAAATCTTCTTTACACGGAGCGTATTCTTGCGCGTGATTTCTAGCATATGGTTAAACATACAGGTTGAATTTCGTAACTACATATTACTTGTTATAAAAAAAAACTATTTCAAATAAAAGTTGCATGGTATCGAGGGGAGAACGTATAGTACAGTAATCAGTATTTTGTTACTTAAATTTTTTACATTACCTATCAACGCACCATGTTAGATGACTTGCTTGAAATCACACATAAAGACACGCTCCGTGTGAAGGGGGTTTTATAGTTCTGCTTTTTTTGGGAGCATATTATGAGAGGAACGAGGTTATACAGAAATACCATGTATTCGCTTGGCAACGAAAGAAACACTTTAGTTACGTTCAAAATTTGTCGACTTTAGCGTGCGATTACAATCAGACTACGAGTGTATTGTGTTGCACGTAAAAGTTAACATAATTATACCACGCAGTATTAGCGCGTATTAACGATTTTCTTCTGTAAATTCGTTAATAAATCGCATATATTCATGAACAATTATTTCACGTAAAACGTCCCCGAGTATAATTACTTTAATGGTAAGGATATACGGATGCTCAATTTGGATTGTCAAACTGCGTGAACAATCAGCGAATTTGAACAGTTCCTGATACACACCTTGAATGGAACAGTTTTGAAGCAGTTTGGACCCACGCGGTATAAACGAACAATTACCGAAAATTAGTCTAGCGCAGAACGTGTTAACAGATTTTATAATTAATGTTGTATATTACTTGTTCATTGATTATAATTTTGCAACAGAGGACCCATGCATTTCCTTTGCTAATGTCACGGCGTACTTGGCAGTTCCAGGGGCTGTACATACTCCGTATCCACCGTGTCCGTAATTATGCACCAACTGTAACACACATATCATCGGTGATAACGAAATTGAACAACAAATTCAACGGAATAAACCATTCCTCCGAAACTAACAATGGCTTTGGAAGATCCGTTTGTAATGTGCTCGGCCTCTACTCTAACATTGTTTTCCCTGTGCGGTCTCAAACCGACCTCCTCGCGTAAAACTGTGGCTCTTTTTAGGGCTGGCACGAAATTCTCACATCTCTCGCGAATTGCCGCCGATTCGTGTGGGCACAGTTTCATATTTTCGGAATCAAAACTTCTCGAGCCTCCGAGAGTGACCATACCATTAAATCCTGGTATAATGTAAGTGTCCAACTCGCCGTAAAAGAATGTTTTCAGCCACGGTGCCTGTACCTAGTGGTTTTATAACGTTTACAAATTATACCTTTGTTTGTTAACGTGAAACAGGTTTCTATGCTAAGAGGTTCGTACTTTGATTACTTGGCCACGTATAGGAACAAGACGTCTATCGTTACACAGGGATCGTGCACCAAAACCTGTACAGTTTATAATCATATTCCAGTCTGTAGCCAATTCTGTCAAGGAGGTCAGTTTTTTAATTTCCAGTTTGGCTCCGTTTTCTTGTAATCTGTAAATATGAGAAAATTCCATAATTTTTATTTTAAACTGTAGCATTATTTGACGATAGAGTTAATTACTTCCTGCGTGCCCATGGAAGGTACAGTTTACAATCTGTAAGGAGAGTTGTGAAGAACGATCCATATTTCCAGTTACCACCAACCAATTGAAACTCCTCGTTCGTAGCTCTCCTGTATACTGGCACCAAATTTTCGATCCAGTAACTCTGTTACAAAGTAGAGAAAATAAAGAATTATCAATTTTAACGTTAAAATTTATTTTAAACCTCGGTAAAAGATATCGTTCAAATGATGCATTTAATTCTCAAATAATATCTGTTATTATAATTGCAATAAAATACTATTTTATGTACATAAAATTTCTGTATCAAAAAATGTTTTTAAAATAAGTAAACCTTAACGGTTTCTGAAGAGGAGTTGGCAAACATGTAACCGGAAATACTTGTTACTCCAGCGAACGAAGCTTCGTGCGTTTTGCGGATATTATCGTAATATTCATACGAATCTTGTATCCATTCCCTGAAAAAGGATTCAATTGAGAAAAATAACCATTTAGTGAGTTTATTGTATCCGACGTTATGCACCTGGTTATCTTTTCGGTTGGTCCAGAGTACGAAGAGCTGACTCTGAATATTCCAGCAGCAACATGGCTGACGGTGCGATCGAAGTCTGAAGCAAACACCCCGACTTGGACATTACGTAACTCTCGTTGCAACTGCAAAGCCGTTGTTAAACCGACCACTCCACCTCCAACGATAGCCACTTTCATTATTCTATTTGCTTGAAACTAAAAATTAGCCTTTTATCGGTTCTAGTTAAAATATATTCAACTGTACGATTAAAGTTATTCACAGAGACTGAATTGTTTAGACTGATACATCGAAATACTTTGCATTACCAAACTCTTATCTAAGTCGAATAAACTCTTTTATTAAGCGTACTATATTTATCAATACAGATACGCCTTAATGATACGATTTGCGTAAGCTCTTCAATGAAAGCACAGTATTTATTAAAAGAATTACGTTTATTTTTAATACAAATCGATATCCTTCAAAAAGTTGTGGGAATTCAGATAACTATGGGCAGTTGAACGTCTTATTAATGATGAGAAATATCGTTTCGCATAAAGCAGAATAGCATTCACGAAGTAAAAAGAAACGATCTGTGTTCGAGCAATGATCGATCGATATTATGTACAGAGAATGTAAAAATTTAGAGAACTAGTTGATTAAGCTCAGCTTCATTTTATTAATTTATATTTGCCTTGTTCATCGATTAATATGAAATTTGGTCTAATCGCATCTATTCCCGCGTTATGTACAGGCTCTTTTTCTGCAAATAGAATGAGCTTTAATGAAGAGAAAACAAAGAGAGAAAAAAAAAAATGAATGGAATTGCATCAAGACCCATTTTTCAACTATGTCTAAGTTGAAGACAGTTCGTGGTAAACTATAAAAGTAAAATATACAATGATAAATTCGCCTTTCACGAGTACCATCTTACTTACATCTTCAACAGTGTAAGGTGCTATTAACAATCGGTCTTAAAAAGTCCGAGTCTCAAGTTATAAATTACACTCGCGTTAAGTTTACAATTTCCATTGTATTCGATCTCTTTTTTTTTTTTTTTTTTATCGTATCGAAAATATATCGTACGTAACACGAATTCATCGAGACTTGGACGCAATGGAACACTTCGTCGCACGCGACTCTTCGTACCGAGGATAACACGGTTGTATCGCGAAAAATGAAGCTATTTACAGAAAGCGAGAACAACCGATAAAAATTGTTACTAACAATAATACATAATTTTTCTTAAGTCCCGCGCAGAAATTTTAACGAAATTCGGCATCCTGGGTCGCCTTCGTAACCAAGACCACCTCACGTTCTTGAGTTCCATTTTTTCACGCGGAGAAACGAATCTATTCGTGTTGTGTTCAATTTACAAGTTTTAACTTAAAGACGTCACACGTTGGCGTGTATATCATTTTTCTTAAAATACACGAAAGATCTTACGCCTTGCTACAAGGTTGTATCGTATAATTTAGAGGAGGAGGAGGAACTAAAAGTGGCAAAGGAGTGGGAGGTGGAGGAGCTTGAGCGGCGTTCGGGGTCGCAGGCGTTGTCACTTGAACTTCGCTAAGTCGTGCCGTAGAATTATAAGCGGAAAGATAGCTTGGCCAAAGGTGTGGCGGCGGCGGTGAACCAGGAGGTGGTGGCGGCGGGGAACGATCGTCTAGCTCGTCTGAATCGTCCATCATCATCGCTGTTAACGGAGTGACGCGCGGCTTCTTCAATTTTATAATTTTTACCTGACAAATATCACTTGTTAGACTACTGATATTAAAAAGCATAACCAGAATTGGTATGTTCAATTTCAAGACAACTGCGAAGACTCAGTTGTCTAACGCAATTGAAAAATCTGACTTTACAAATGAAAATGGATGAAACAAACCTTGACTTTTTTCTTTGCCTTCGGTGGTCGTGTTCTCTTTTCTTGTTTCCTACTCTTTCTGGAGCTCGATCTTCGAGTTCCATCTCGAGTAATCACGGCTGTCGGAGGCGGAGGAGATGGCATATCTCCTTCACCGCCACTAGGGCTCGTACCTTCTCCAGGTTTGATTCCATCCGCGAATTGGACCGACTTTTTACTCTTTTGTTTTTTTTTGTTTAGTTTCACTGACCTCGATTTCGTCTTGGTTTGAGCTTTTGATTTCCAAAACTTATTGTCACCAGTTTCATCCTTATTGAATTCATGGTTTCTCTCTATTTCCAACCCTTCTCTGTCTGCGTTGTCTTCGCTCTCATTTTCAGGAGTAGATAAATCGTCCAAGTTACCGTTAGGGACCAAGGATCTTCTAAAACGTAAACATATAATAATTAGGAGTATTGGGACGGGAATGTCCGTAGAAATCAGGACGAGATCCCTGAGAATGTTCCGAATCTCGATAGTTTCGCATACCTAAAACCATGAGCAACTAAAATTCCCTTTAAGGGCGGTGGTGGTAATTCTGGCCACTCTAAGGACTCCATTTCGACTTGGATTTTGCTAGTTTCGCTTGTCGTCGCTATGGCAACTTCGTCCACTTCGTTTCGTTGATTGTTTAATCGTAACAAAGTCTTTTCATCGTCTTCTTCCTCTTCTTCTTCGTCATCTTCTGGTTCCTCCTCATCTTCTTCGTCGTCCTCTACCTCGGGTTCTTCTTCCTCTTCCTCCTCCTCATCTTCATCGGCAATCGCGTCTTCTTCTTCCGCAGCAGCAGAGGATGTAGCAACTGGTTCTTCTTCTTTATCAGAAGCTACAGAAGATGTTTGCTGCTGTTCCATATCAGTTTGTTCTTCGGCTTCTCGAAGAGCTTTCAAGACAGCCGGATCCAAGCCCGAGGTCTTTGATTGACCTTCGTTATCCGACTGACGCAAGTTATTCTTTTCCAACAGTCGAAGTGCGCGTCGATTAATCCGCTCTATTCGCCTGCGTTCCTTCTCCTTCCTCCTCATCTCCCGCACTCGTTTGCGTTCTTCCCTTTCTTTGCGACGAGTCTCAAGAATAGCCTCGTAATTATATACTGGCTGAACTGGTACTTCTACGAAGAAATAATCAAACGAACAGTATGTATTGTTAGTCACATTCGGAAGATAAACAATAATACAGAGTGGAGTATCTGAGACTGATCTCACCCGGATAACTCGTTTACTTGTGAAGATTGGAATCTTCACTTTTGAAGATTAAATTGGAAGACTATGACTGAAACTTTCAATTG
Source organism: Colletes latitarsis (assembly GCF_051014445.1). Lineage (NCBI taxonomy): Eukaryota > Metazoa > Arthropoda > Insecta > Hymenoptera > Colletidae > Colletes > Colletes latitarsis. The sequence continues at coordinate 43,555,934 of NC_135136.1, read as the reverse complement.
ACTTACTTGGAAGTGCAACTTCTGTTCTGGGGAACGTCGTCTGCGGCACTGGAATTGGAACCGGAACCGGCACAGGTACAGTGAGAGATAATGGGACCGGGGACAATGTGGAAACTGGCGTTGATGTACTTATCACGGATGGAACTGGTACTGGCATAGGAACTGGAACTGGAACAGGTACAGAGATAGGAGGGACTGAAGGTACTGGAGAAGGCTGTGGTACTGTCGCGGAATACATCATCCCTGCTGGTTGGTCGACTGACGAGGATTGCCCACCACTCCAGTCTAACGATGTCGGCACAACTTGGAGAACATTACCTACGCGTACAACTTGGCTAGAACCTCGTACAATGGGAGCTGGTGTGGAATTTGTTGGCTCCCTACGTGCAATTGGAACTCCATTGAAGTCTGCTGGTACCACTTGCAACACGTTGCCCACCTTTTAAATATTCAATATAAATATGTAAACCGTACATACTACCCCTACACGAAAATTATTTATAACATAAATATTCTCAGTGACAAGAGTTCATCAAATGAATTCTGTACTAATCCATTTAAATTGTCTTCTCTTTTTAAAATGTATACAAAGAAAAAACGCATACTTGTAACACTGTAGGTTGCTGACGATACAGCATTTGTTGTTGCGGCGATGATGGATAACACAAGTTGGAATTGTAATTATCAGGATAATCGTTCATCACTCCCGCGCTGTCTTGCTGTTTCTTAATTCCCAGCTCGAGTTCCAGTCTACAATATAAATAATGGATATATTAAACGAGTGCAAAGCGGAAAATATGGTTTTGTTCGGTGTTGGGAGTAGTCGGTGTGCAGGTTTGGGGAGCAGTGGAAAGGAAGGCTGGTTAAATACCAAGGTTCCGAACACGACACAACGTGAGAATTACCTATCGTCGAGGGACAAACGTTTCGGTGAACTCGTCGTTGAGTCGTCGATACACGGCGGATAGGTTAAATTATTCTCGCTATAGTAATATTCGTTCCCAACTTCGTTTTCGTTTGTATATTGAAAACTAGATGCAACTGTTTCCATATTGTCACCGATGTGCATTTCCGAGTGTAATACGGCCGAATCAGCTGTAACTCTAGACAGTCCGGATACGGATTGAACAATCGTTTCTATGCGTCTACCCCTCTCGGCACAGGTATTTAGATTCCTACTATCGTGTTCATCCTTCCTTTCCCTTGAGCTTTCGCCGACTCTACCTCGTCCCAGAGAGGGTGATCTGAATTGACAGTAAAACTACTGCTTATCGACCGTCCAACACGAGCAACAATTAATATTATCAACATTCTGTTAATATTCACCTGGAGGATTGTAAATGTTCCGTCATTCTTAAACCATGATTGGGACTCCTCAGTCTTGACCTCGAAGTAGATCTAGTCCGCGATCGCGATCTCGATCTGGATCTCGATCTTGATCGCATCATCGACCTAGACCTCGACGTTGATCGTGAACGGGATCGCGTTCTTGATCTAGACCTAGTACGTGATCGCGACCACGATCTCGATCGCGATCTAGATCCGCGTCTGAAGCGTTCATGCGATACTCTGGGCGATGAACGTCGCAGTCGAGGCGGAGAACGTCCTCTCGACGGTGGCATTTTTTCCGTTCTTCGAGCATGTCCATGTCTGTCCAAATCTAACGAATCTCTTTCTTTCTCCCATTGTCTGTCTCTTCTTGTACTAGATCTGCTTCTCCTGTTAAAATAACACAATAATTTTTAGCGTTAAAAGTATAATGTGCCGCAGATTTGGACGAGCTATTTCTGTAAGGACAGGTTTACTCTGTTAAAACATACGTAGTACCTTTGTTTGAACTTTGTCATGGAACGAAGAGGACCCTCCAAGTTATCTCTTTCGATACTCTCATCTCTATAGTATGCTTTCTCATCGTAATCGAGATCCAATGCTTGGCCATTGGCGTAAGAATCTAACGATTCGTTTCCATCGTGTGACACATTTTCAGATTCGTATGGCCAAAAAGATCGATCGACTTCTTCTGCTCTAAATCTACCCTCTCTGTGCCTATCGGGGTCAATGTTTCTTTCCCTCAACACTTCCATAGGATCGTACGGTCTTCCCTCTTTCTCTCGATCCCTTTCCATAGGGTCATACTTTCTCCTACTCCAATCATCGCGATCCCCTTTGGTGGGTCCATACTTTTTGAAGTGGTCTAAAAATAATCGATACGAATCGTTAAGTACCAAAGTCAAGCAACACTGTCCAACGACAGCCTTTATACAACTCAAGTTGAACATTGTTTCACAAAGGAAGGTTATTATAATTTGGGGGGAAGATGGGATGAATCGTGGAAAGTTAAAGTATACCTTTGTTATATGCTGTAGCGTTGGGTCGCGAAGGACTTCGCATAGGTCTTTCTCTCCTATCGTCTGCCCTAGGCCTACCACATCTCTCTTCGTCGATTCTACTGGGTCGTTTCTCCCTGCTCGAAGAGGCGATCGATTCATCCTTCCTCTTTGGACTCTTACTTCTGCTTCTACTCCAACTACGACTATGACTCTCGCTGTGACTTCTCTCTCTCTCCCAGGAGGCATGTGGACTAACGCTTCTTCGTTTTCTGCCACGACTACTCGAAGGACTCGATCTCCTTCTACTATCAGAGTAGTCCTGTTTCAAACTTCTACTATCTCTTCTGTCATTTCTATCTCTATCATCAAATTTCCTCTCCCTCCTCTCTTTACCTCGATCACTGACTCGTTTATCGTTTTCCTTCTTACCAGGACTTCTCTTTCTCTGCTCCCCGATCAGCGATCTAGTCTGCGTTTCCGTATCACTGACATCTTTGCCACTGGATCTCGGTTTCTTAAGCTCCTCCGCTTTGTCGATCCCTTTATCGCTTAATTTATATTCCCCGACGCGATCCACGTCGAACTTTATCGAACCTGGTGACTCCGATTTGGTTGTGATCGAAGTTTTTACCGTTATGGACAAATCTTTGGAGTCGACTTTAACATCGGTGACAGTGGTCTGTTCCGTAGGAATGACGTTACAGACGGACGTGTCGGTTGTTTTCTCGCATTCGATCATAAACTCATTTGAAGGATCCTCGCAAGAGACGTTGTTTTTCGCGTCAATTTCCACAGTGTGTGATTCTCGCAATTTCTTTTGGATCGTCAAAAGAGCTGCTGCGTGCTGCATGGGATCGTCCGAGATCAATTTCGTTTTCACGCGCTCGTTATTACGTCGAACCAACAATTGTTTGGGGATCAGTTTCAAAGCTGCTTTCCCTTCGTTCGACTCGTCCTCTTTCGTACTAGCAGACGATGCCACTTCAACGTTCTTCGCAATCAATTTACCACGAGATTCGTCCGACTCGTATTCAGCGAATATGTCCATTCGCAGTCGTTTGTAAGCGTTTGTCTCAAGACATGGTTCGTTGATCGAAAGCATACCGGGCAACACTTCAAACTCTTTGTTTACGTCGAATTTTTTTGGAGTCAGTTGATCCTCTGCTTGCATGCCCAGAAGTTCTTCAAACTCTTCTTTCGTTACTGTAGACATCGCGTATTTGTCTTCTCGATACTTTATCTGAAGAGGTATGTTGGAAACAGAAATGGATTCTTCGTCGGACTTGATCGAAGTCTCCCTTTTCAACTTGTCCGGAGAGAAATCTTCTTTCAGATGTAATGAGCTCGTGTGTTCTTTGTCAAATGTTTCCATATCCTGAAAAATTAGCAAATACCAAATTGTCTATTTTAAATTATAAATACGCATGATAAATATAAAAAATACCAATGTAATTTTCGTTTACTGTTACGAGAAACGAATTTAATGAAATATGTAAAAACATACCTCGGATTTTTGAGACGGTGCTGGAGAACTAGGACTATATAATTCAATATTCTTCCTAGTTAACTTTACATCCATTTCAAACATGTCTTTCAATTGTTCTACAGCCTGATGTTCCTTTATAACCGACGCAAGAGTTTCTTCCTTTGTCTTTTCGAAGAATATGTCTCTTTGAGAACTGTTTTCCAAGTTCTTTATTCGTGACTTGCTTTTAATAAGCTCTTCCGTGGCCCAGGATGATTCTAGTAAGTTCACATCTTGAGAATTCCTTGAGAACAAATCAATAATATCTGAATTCTTTGACATAGACTTTCTCGATTGTTGATTAACCATACAAATGTCCTCATCTTTTATCTTGTTCTTAGGTAACAGCGAATCACAACGTTCTAAGAATATTTTATCACTTTTACATTCGAATTTGTTTATAGCTGCCCATTCTGCGCATTCTTCTTCCCACATAACAGGTGCTTTAAGTTCGATTTTTTCTTCAGACTGTGACGCTATATCCCAACGACTCTTCTTATTCTTTTTAACAGTACTTGTCTCGCGCTTTGTTGATGTATCTATGTCGTTATTAGCTGTAATTATTTCTTTGTGAATATCAATCTTAGAGATGTTGTCTTCTATAGCCTCTTTTCTCTCGTTCTTTTCTCGCAAGTACGATTCCTCCTCGATGTCCCATTCGTCCCTTTTTCTTTTAGTCTTTTGCTCCATAAGAATCATAGCTTCCCTTTCACCTTCTTCCTGCTCTTCTTCCCAGATTCTCATCGCGGAGAGTCGATCTTGCCTCTTCTTCGATTCTCTTGAACTTTCTTTCTCTATAGAGATGTACGTGTCGGTTTTTTTATCGTAACGAACTTCTTTCTCCACTTTTTTCGAACCGCGAGTGGACTTCTTTTTGTTGATCGATAAGTCCGGTGCAGCCTCCAAGCTATCGACTTCCCAATCATCTGCCAATAACTGCCTTTTATTCACTTCCCTCTCCAACTGCGTTAAAGATAGGACATTTAGAGTATCAAATTCAGTCTCTCCCCATTTCTCCTTCTTCGATCTGTCCAACTTCTTGGACAACTTTGTCTCGTCTTGCATCATATGCTGCGACACTCGTTCACTTTCTTTCTCCCAATCGGCTAGAAATTCGTTACTATTTTTTTTCTCCTTATCTCGTTTCTTTTTCTTTTTCGCGTCGTTGTCTTCTTCAATTTTCGATTGTCCTTGCACGATTTCTGTACCGATGCTCGAACACTGCTCTTTCAGCCGTTCGTCCTTTTTGATTCGCTCATCTTTCTTATTTCGATCGTCTTTTTTCTCCGCCTTTTTAAGATCTTCCACCATTGGATTTTCTATTTTCTCGATAACACTTTTCGGTACTCTGTCTCCCTTCTGCGGCGATATGGTCACAGAATCCATTTCCCAATCCTCCAAGTATCTTTCTTCAACTTTGCTCCTTTGACTCTCGTCTTTGCGAGCTTTGGTACACGCACTATTGTCGATGATCACTTTACGCGCCAGTTCTTTTTCTTTGCCCCAAATGTCACGTTTTTCCGTGGATCTCTTTCTAGATTCGACCTTGGTCTCTTCCTTGATCTTCTTCGTCGAAACACGCGAACGCATCAGCTTCGCGCTTTCTAGCGACGGAGACTCCAAAGGCGATTTTGCTTTTACTATGTCTTCGTTGTTAACCTGCTTCTTCGTCGTTTCCTGTTTCTGTTTCGATTTTTTGCTTACAATTTTCTTTTTCCGTCTGTCATCGGAAGAATCACTGTTGCTAGAGTCGGAACTTACTTTTCTTCTTCGTTTTTTCTTCGTTCTGGCTATTCGTTTCGCTTTCTTCTTTCGCTTCTCAGCCTTTCGTTTCTTCTTCCTTCGTTTCTTTCGTTTGTCGTCGGAGCTAGAAGAGTCACTGCTGCTACTGCTGCTGCTGCTCTCGCTACTATCCGAATCTGAGCTAGAGTCGTCGTTCGTTACCTTTCGTTTCCTTCTCCTACTTTTTGTTTCTTCCTCGGAATCCGAAGAACTCGATGTGCTAGACGACTCGCTGCTGGAAGTAACCTTCTTTCGTCTCTTCTTCTTTCTTGACTCTCTCGAATCGGAGTTATCGTCGCTAAGACGTTCCACTTTGATTTGAACATTTTCCCAATCGCTGGGAATTGATCTGGAATCATCCGTGTCACTTTTTTCGCGAATCTCTTCGTTGTCTCTTGTGCACTCCTCTACCTGAATGTGAGAACTACTTAAAGACACGTGATCATCTACGGCTTCAGAAATTTTCTCCAAATTTTTCCGACTCTCGTCGCCTTTGATCTTCTCCTCCGCTTTGCTTGTATTGGCTTTATCTGAATTTTCAGTTACGTTATGCTCTACAAACGCGAAATTATTGTCCTCCGGTAAATTGGTTTCTATATTAAAGTCGTGATAACTTAACGACGAAGTGGATTTGGTGTTAATCGCTTTTGGTGAGTAGTCCTCTGACGTAGGAATATCGGTGCAAACCATCTTCATGAATTGTTCGTACTCCGAAGCCAATTTCTCGTTACCTGCAGATTGTAGCAACGGAGATGTTGATTGTCTAGCGTCGTCGTTTACTTCTTTGATGTTAAACGATTCGCTAACTTCATTGATGATTTTTTCGTTGACGGTAACATCCTCGTCTACTACGCTTGAACGCGAAGAAAATGCCTCTTGTTCTGAAACAAATTTTGTACATTATTATTGCTCTCACCCCAACACTAAAATAAGTTTTCATTCCAACTAATATCTTAAAAAGTTTACCTTTTTCCGAAATAACTTCGTCTGATTTTACTTCGCTCTCTTGTTCTTTCTCGGTGTCGTTAGATAACCTGTCTTCGTCTTCGCTGTCCCACTTTGATCTAGGAAGTTGCACGCTAATAGGGAACTGCCATTTAGTTTTTTCGCTGAATTTACACATGCCTGTTTTCGGATACCAATTACGGACACGCGATGGCTTCTCCACTTCTTCTGCATTATCTCTAGAATTGTTAGGATCTGAATGGGTAAAGGAAAACTGAAGAGGTAAAAGACATTTTGATATACCGTGTAAAATCTGCTTCGCATATCTCCCGCATCTTTTCACGGCGATCAGCAGCGACGACTTGAAGAACCTGTTCGCGATTAAGAAACAACGATATACGAGGATTTTCGCAGTAAAGTAATTGAGGCCTTCCTCGTTTGGTCACTCTCACTGATTCAGGGGGATATTCTTTAGGTCCGTCAAGTCCTTCGGCAGTATAAGCGTATCGTTTCGAACGATAATTGTTTAATAGTAACATTTGTTCAAAGTAACGTTGATAATCCTCAGCTATTCTGTAAAACATATTTTTCAACATTTATTTATTACATAAAACATATATTTCAAGTACCATATAAATGAATCCAAGTATCTTTCAAACGTGAACAAACCTGTTCTTTGTTGATCGTTCCGAGTAATCGCGTCTTCTAATGTTAATAATATCGTCCATCATTATACCACACTTTTTCAACTCTGTCCACGAAGTAATCGTTGTATCTTTCTCTTTTCCCTTATCTTTATCTTTGTTATCTTTCTCTTTTTTGTCTCGAACTTCTGAACTCTTTTCTCTTGAAACGCTTCTCTTTTCCCTAATATTCTCCTTTTTCTCCCTTGTTACTTTTTTTTCCTTTATATCATCCCACCTATCTTTTTCATTATCCTTTTTATCCCGTTCGTCGTCTCTTCTATCTCGGTTTTCTTCATATTTACTAGTATCATCTCGCTTATCTCTATCATCTTTTTTATCTTTCTCTTTTCTACGTTGTTCTCTATCGTAGGAGGAGACCTTATAATACCGTTCTTTACTTCCGTTATAATCTTTCGTTTCTCTACATATGCTAGTTTTCCGTTCTTCTCTACCATATCGCCTCCTTAAAAAAAAATTCTAAACATCATCTATGCTCAGCAAAAAATATAAGTAGTACAATCACATACAACAATAATTGCAATACTTGTATTATAAAACAAGATTTTTATACCTTTCGGAATATTTATTTTCTATCAATGACTTTAAAGCACTTTTACGAGAAACGCTAATATTATCTTGTCTATTTCTGTCTCTCATACTTTTTACATTTTCTAATAAATTTTGTCCATTTCTATTTGCATAGCTATCTTCCTCTAAACTAGCTGCAAAGAATATAAATTATTGTATATAATCAATCCTACTCTTACATATTATGCAATTAAGTACCTGCAGCCATAGCTTCTGCCAATAACATTTTACTTTTAGACTCTTCTCGTCTAATTTCTTCAATAGCCAGTATCTTTCCTTCTGTATAGTTGCATTATTAAATAATTAAAATATACATTTTGCTAATGTTAGAAAATACATTAACACGTTCATTGTCCAGGTCTGAAAGTGTGGATCTACTCACACATTCCAAAAAGTAACAAGCTTATAACAATAACTGCTTTTTTTTTTTGCTAAACAATATAAACACTGTTGTATAGGTGATGTGATTATGTTCTTTATAAATTTTAGAAAAATTATAATTTGCAGACTTCCAAATGAAAAATGTCCTAAACTATGTATGGGTCGGCAGATGTCTAACCCACATATAGGTCAGTGGACTGTGAACGCATTAAGTTAAATTCATTTAATGATACCTGTTTTTTTTTTTAATTTCCCACTACTTGAATGACGATTATGGAACTGTTGCATAGAGTCCGAATCCATACTTAACCCTGCGCTTGATTCATTTTGTAAAGACTTACTATCACTTATTTTAGACTTGGAACTTTTTGCAGAGTGAGTCTGAACTAAATTGGATTTATTTGGAACCTTTGGTAGCACGCTGAACTTATTGACAAATGCCATTAATCTTTTTTTTGCTTGTACTTTTCCTAGCACAGGTTTAAGCATTTTAGGACTTTCCAACCTGGGCGTGTCTCCATCACTGACTTGACCTTTTGTGCTATCCGGTGTTTCTGGCATTTGTATGTCAAGCAAAGATATTGGAATGTCTGGTGTTGGTTCCTCTGGAGCATAAGCATCCTCCGACTGTGACATTGTGTTAATACTTTTCTTTTCGGGTTCTTCTATGTACAAAATCATATCAAAATAATGAAAAAAATGATGTTGGTACATTAGTGGAAGTAAACAAATCACCAAGAAAAATTACCTTGTGGTGAATTTATCGCTATGTCTATCTCTGTCATTGACAAGGTCTTATTTTATCGCATATGTAATTGTTCTTTCGAGCAACTATTATAAGTATCGATGAAAATTTTATTTTTCATACTTAATATATGTTAAACTCTAAAAAACAAAAACTTTTACACTCTCATCGAAATACATAATAATTTTTTTATAACATAAACGTTCAAAAACAATCAAATTTCCTGCACATGAAATTACTAATCACATAAATAACATTTTTATCGTAATTTTCGCGTGTTGCGAGTATCGTAGAAAAGAATTCATATTCGTATAAAACAAGATTGATACATTTTGAATACAAACATTCACATGTGCATACACACACAAGAACCTTGTTACAAGGAGCAGTCATATAATCTACTTAATCATCAATAATAGCAATTTTCATTCCGGATTTTCACAATAAAAGGTATTTCTGACACAGTGTTAATAGACGAAATATTAAAATATCAAACGATTCAAATCGTAAAAATATACCTTGATCGAGAAAATATGAAATAAAGTAACGTACTGTAATATAAGGTGTAGAGTACTTGATTTTCATATATATTTACTACGATTAAATACCACAAATGAAACACGTTCATTCTTAGCGGTATCCCGTAAAACTGTCACTGGCCAATAAAATACAATTGGATCGCGAAGAAGTATTAAAAACGAGAACAAAATATCACACAGTTATTCTGTTATCGGTTGTTACAGTAACTTACTCTATGCCAAGCGTTAAGTAACCGACGAATACATGTTGTCCGTAATAAAAATGACAAAATATTTCGCGCGTCACAACTCGAACGTTTCAGCCGTGTAAACGTTTTTAATTCCACTGTTCCGTTTCTGTGCTCGTCCAAGTCAAACGGAGCTACTGCGTGAAAAGCGTCAGACATTTTAGTCAAACGGCAGGCCGGCAACTATAGACGCTCGTGTATACAGCAAAAAGCAAGGATGCCAATAGATGAGGAATAAACAGGGTATAGTAAGGAAACATACGTAATTTTATTCGTCTTGAATAAAAGAGATTGTATAGCATAGTGTATTGAAGAAATTAAAGTATAGATGTAATTCATATACAGAATTTAAATGTATATTTGATACGTGCAAGACTATGTTTTTTTTTTTTTTTTTCTATTGTTATAACGATTGGCTTTATTATTGCACTCAATTCAGACCAATATACCAGAACAGTTCTATCATAAGTCATAAGCAATTATGCATGTGTGATAGGTATCTATGCGCATTATATAATTAATGCATAAATTAGTTTAATTCAGTTTCTGAAGGGTCACCTCCCATCGCTTTCCAGAATGCAGTAACTAATTGTTCAGCTGCTATTCGTCTCTGATTAGTCGGTAGTGATGCAGCATGTTCTTTCATAGCCATTAACTGACTAAATAATTCACCAAAATCTGTACTTTCTTCCCCCATAATTCCATCTGAAGTGAAAGATTAGGACATCAATTCAAAACGTATTTTTTAATAAGTTTGTTTCCAACTGACCTAGCATGTTCTCCATTGGCAATCTCTCTGTAACATCCCGAGTCAATCTGATATTTTCAAATTGCTCTTCAACTTCATCCATGTCAGAGCTTTGTTCTTCGGTACTCGACGATTTCCCTACAAAATAAAAATCAATGATATATTTTACATCACAAGGACTTTAATATCTTAATGTCTAGAATCAAGTGTAATTTTTATTGAAAACCTTTCAGTATCATGTTGGGCCACATATGAGCATGTAAAGCTTCAATAATCCTTTCAATGCCATATTTGTTATGTTCTAAATCAGCTTCCGAAGCGTCTGTATCGGATCTATTTAATTCAATTAATTCAAACTTCTTTTGTAAACACCATTTTATTACTAAAACAAAAAATATATAGTTAACGTTTTATGATATAATAAGATTTATAACATAAATAGATTATTATACCTTTGTCTCTGATAAGAACATCTGTTATGCAATTACAAGAAAATAATAACACTTCTGCTTCCATTAAAGAAGTAATTAAAGAAGACCATTGTTTTAAATTGTGTTCTGCATTTTCCTAAGAAAGTTAATGGCAAAAATCATTTGTCTTGTTAACAGTTCTTTCTACAAATAAAAATCTTACTGCCTGTGGATCATGATGCACAATCAATGCTTCCACACCGTCGATTGAAATACCTGGAGATGGATTTTCTGTAACACACACTAACACTTGTGTCCTGTAATACTTATTCTGAATATTCCATAGATAATACTCAAAATAGTCGTGATTAGATAATCTCTCTGCTCCTATACCTACGAAATGAAAAAAAAAAATTTCTGTGATAAAACTTTTATTTAGATAACAATTATATCGTTTGAATATTTGTTTAACAAATTCGATGACTGATTTATTTGTTAGTTTATGAAATTGTTGTCGAAAAAGAAAAAACACTGAAACATCAACTTACTGGTAGCAATTTCGTTAGCTTTTCCTTTTTCTGTACTGATTATTAGTAGTCGTGGCAAATTCATCGTAATACAATTTATTTGCACTATCAAATATGAATGATTTTAACAAATTATTTACTATCTATTATTTTAGGTTATATTTACATGTCTTAATAACGTAAATACGTAATACACTATTTAAATTGAAACGGATCACTTTTATTTAATAAACAGCGATATCTTTTCGCTGCGTTTAGTAATCATAAACTGAATTATTTTCAACATTGATGCGATGTTGCATTTCATAACATTTCGAAATGGACGACCACAATGAAGGTATTTTTTGTTGTTTTAGCCATTAAGGACTAGGAGTAATTTTGACCAAGTTCATACAGTACGTTACAGTTTCGACAAATTCTAATTAATAAATATAACTATGCTGTTCAATAAATCGTATAAATTATAATATCTACATATAGTATAAATACATAAAAAATAATTGACATATGGATTGCTAGTGACACGTAACATAATATCAACTACGTTTCGCAAACATAAATCGAGAGATGCGACTAAATTCCAATGGTCGGGAAAAATAAATACAAACACATACGCGCAAAGATGCACACACAGAAATTGTGTAAACGTGTATTGATTATTCGATTCATAGTAATACATGAACTTGCAAATACATATGGGGCCATAAAATATAAATGATATATACGGATAGACTTCCATCCTTTTATTTGTAGAATTCGTGCTCGTATTCGTCCTTTTTAATGTTGTTTTTGTAACCCTTCTCGAAATCTTTCGCCAACACTATGTAACGATTTTCACGTACTGCGTGCATTCCTGCTTCCTGGCAAATTGCGTTTATATCAGCGCCAGAGATTCTATCTGGTCGTGCCACGTAATCTTCGAGATCCACCTCTTCGCTTAAATTCATTTTTGCAGTGATCGTTGAAAAAATCAGACGTTTCTGTCGACGATCAGGCAAAGGAAATTCGATCTTTCGATCTAATCTACCAGGACGCAACAAGGCAGGGTCCAATGTATCCGCTCTGCAAAAAGTAAAGACCACCGTAACTGTGCAATATCACTTTTTTTTTTCAATATCAAAACTACGAAAGTTTTACCTATTTGTAGCCATTATAACCTTAACGTTAGTTGTCTGATCAAATCCGTCCATTTGATTGAGCAACTCCAATAAAATACGCTGCACTTCGCGATCAGCTCCTGTTTGAGCATCAAATCTCTTTGTAGCAATAGCATCAATTTCATCAACAAAAATAATAGCAGGCGAATTTTCCTTAGCTAAACGAAAAACATCTCTGACCATTCTTGGCCCTTCACCCAAGTATTTCTGTACAAATTCAGAGCCTACTACGCGAATGAATGCAGCTGAAATATATAATTATCGCATTAAATCAATTTGTACAGTTTAATAACACATTTCAGGAATGTATAAAGTTATGAATATTATAATTCATACCTGTAGTGTGTCTAGCTACTGCCTTTGCAAGCATAGTCTTACCACACCCAGGTGGACCATACATTAATACACCCCTAGGTGGGTCAATTCCAATCTGTTTATACAACTCGAAATGAGTAAGAGGCAGCTCTACTGCTTCTCTGATCTCTTGCTTCTGCATATCCATACCTCCAATATCGCTATACTGGATATCCGGCTTTTCGTCTATAAAATAAAATAATAGATAGACATAATTCTATAACATGTTTTCTCAATTAGAATTGTAACTGTAATAAATATGTACCTGCTTGCAACATAGAAATGCTCGAATCAGCTTCTGGTGGCAGAACATCTACCAGAGCATTGCTATGCTTATGAAGTGCCACGCTAGCAGAAGGCTTCAACAATTCTCTATCAATTGTAGACAGAATACGTACATAATAATTAGAGCCTGTGGTAGAGCCTATTATACCAGTATTTTGGTCTACAGCTTCTAAGAACTGTCCGATAACTAAAGGCACACTCTGTATGCGCTTTACTTCTTCCTGAGCATGCAAATATTCCTTCTTCAAATTACGCTGTTCATCTTTGATATATTCTTCTTGAACTTCAAGAAACTCCAACATTCTCTGCAGTTTCTATTAAATTTAAAATCACTGTTATAAAATTCTTGCTCATAATAAATTAAATATAAATAAGCAAACATACCAAAGTAATACTATACTATACTTCGAATTAAGATGTAAAACAGACTTTTTTTTTTTGTTTTAATTTGGTGAATAAAGTGATGAAATAAATAAATATCGTTGCTTTATACCTTATACTTGGTATACAAATCTTCAACATCCAATTCATCCCCAGCACCAGTATAATGTCCAGTTATAGGCTTACAATCCATTTCTCCAATATCCTACAATTATATTATATATTTTTGATTTAATCAAGTAAAGAAGTAAAGAATTACAATGAACATAGTGTAGACAAAATTTAATTTTAACAACGAATTGAGGTTACAATAAACGACGTTAAACTTGAATACGGTTTAAAATCTTTTCTTCGAAATTAAGGGAAAAATGCACAAACAAATATACAAATACCTTGTCCGGGAGAATAACACTCATTTCATCCATTGTTTTACAAAAATCCCAGACAATTAAATCTCAATCGAACATACGAATCAACGAATGACTTGAAACTTTTGAGCAGATTTACTTCGATGACGACATTCGTCAAGGGTGGCTACCATTAACTATTTAACGGAAGAAAGGGACACGACAAAGAAATGTATAAAAAGTACAGATAAAATTTTTACCAGTACGAATTGTTACTTTAAACTTTATATTTAAACTGAAATTGTTAATTTACATTACTTTATGCATATACACATCACACTATTTTACGAATAATTGTGATATTGAAAAGACCAAATTTATTAGTAGTCCCTATAATACTGAAATAAACTCCCTAGATTCTTATACTTTAACATATTGCGATCAGCAGTAAACCCTAGCTAGTTAATAAAAATAAAACGATAGATAGAAATTACAATCTATTGTTGTCATCGATGATAATATAACCTAGTATAAAAGTTTATAATGGTGGATGAATCAACGAAGAAGACATTAAGTAACATTCCATTGTTACAAACAAAAGCGAGTCCTAGAGATAAAGAATTATGGGTGCAAAGATTAAAAGAAGAATATCAAGCTTTAATCAAAGTAAATCATATTCGTAAACAATGCGTTCCATATGGTTGACATTACAGTAATAATCGTAAAATATCGTTATTAAAGTTACCAAAAATAATGTAAGTAACAATTGGTTAAAGTAATCTTTATATAATTTCCAGTATGTGACAAATAACAAAAAAGACGACAATGATTGGTTTCGTTTGGAATCTAATAAAGAGGGTACAAGATGGTTTGGCAAATGTTGGTATATACACAACTTGCTAAAATATGAATTTGAAGTCGAATTTGATGCAAGTAACTCTTTTTTGTTATTATATTAAGCAAAGTTTTATAGTTTGTGATATTGTTTATTTGTTTGATTTGTTTAGATACCTGTTACCTATCCTATAACAGCACCTGAAATCGCGTTGCCAGAATTAGATGGTAAAACTGCAAAAATGTATAGAGGTGGAAAAATTTGTCTCACCGATCATTTTAAGCCTTTATGGGCACGAAACGCGCCCAAGTTTGGAATTGCTCATGCCATGGCACTTGGAGTAAGGTTTTTGATTCATAATAAATCATTGAATAATTATTTCCATAATTTTAAAATAATTATATATTTTAGTTAGGACCATGGTTGGCAGTTGAAATCCCTGATCTTATAGAAAGAGGTGCTATAGCACATAAGGACAGAATTAACTAATGTAAATCATAATATGAGAAAAAGATATTATACAATGTATTCTTTTAATTGTTAACTAAAATTGATTTATTTGTTAATCTATTGTAAAAAAATTAAAAAAGGATTTATATAACAAATATATTCTGTTCTATATTTAATGTAAATATTTATTAATATTATTGTTTACAATTACTTATCTTCATCTAGTTTAACTTTCTTAGTTTCTTTTATAATTTCATCTAATTTGTGTAGGTCTTTAAGTGATACTTGTCCAGTGCCCCTTTCTAAAGGTTTTGGTTGTGATGGATCTGGCTTCCAACCTAATAGATAAATTATTTGAAATGTTGCAGGTATGAATGGTGTATCATCTTCTTTCATTTTCCCATAAAGCTTTTTATATATAACAGCAGCTGCGAGTATAGTATCTTTATTTAATCGTAACTTACGATTTCGTATTGCATTATTTTCAGCCATCCCTATAAAGTTAGATATTTAAATCAGCTAAAAAGTGCATATTATCAAATATTTACTAAAATTTGAAATCTCAACTATTACCTTTTAAATCCCACATTAATTCAAA
Source organism: Colletes latitarsis (assembly GCF_051014445.1). Classification (NCBI taxonomy): domain Eukaryota; kingdom Metazoa; phylum Arthropoda; class Insecta; order Hymenoptera; family Colletidae; genus Colletes; species Colletes latitarsis. The sequence continues at coordinate 43,540,094 of NC_135136.1, read as the reverse complement.
CATGCTTGGGTAACCAATAACTATTTCATCTGTATCAATTGTTAACATTGTAAAATTAGCCCTTGTTAATAATGATCCAACATCCCTAATTTGTGCGAATGGCGAAATATGTGCTGAAATTCCACCATCTCTCTCCATTTCTGCTAATTGTAAGGAACCCCTGATAAGGAAAAGTAGCAAATACAATGTAATTAAATCCGATTAAATGTGTTTTCATATAACTTAGATTACCACCTTAATTCGTATAGTGTATCTCCGCCAAATATAGCTGCCATGAAGACCCCATCATTTTTTAAACTGTTATTGATATTTTTAAAACAACCTGGTAAGTCATTCACCCAGTGAAGATTCAATGAACTGATCACTAAATCTAAACTGTTTGGTTCAAATGAAAAATTTTCTTCATCCATAGGTATTCGTGTTACTTTAATTCCTTCTGTAGTTTCAGCTTGATTTAAAATGTTGGAACACGTATCAGTCAGGATTAACTCTTCTACGTATTCTGCCAAAATATGTTTCGATACATGGCCATGAGCACATCCTAAGTTGAGCACTTTCTTAAATTTTCTCTTTATATCAAATATTCTATCAGATAGTCTGTAACCTACTTCATCTTTAATGTAGTCATACAGTTTTATATCAGAAGCTTGTGCAGCGCGTTCTCTTTGAAGAATTTTTGTATTTCTGTCGAAAACGTTCATTATACTGTCCGGTGGTAACGTAAAATTTCGTACACTGTTAACTATGTTACGAACATTATTAATTCGATTTTTAATATTCAGCTCGAAATGAAATGCATAACGTTTAAATGGTGCATGTAATTTTCGAGTTCTTTGAAAATTTAACATTTTTTGTATGTGTTTTACTTTAAACGATTATATAATTTTCACATTGATAATATTCCAGTTATATATTTTCAAAGTTCTTTACAAATATCAAGAAATTGTTTATATAAATTGAATTATTTCTCGGTATATATCGTACAATATTTACACGACATAACCTCTGAGACACCTTCGATAACTTAAATTTAAACTTATAACAATATAAATTACTTCTGAATTAGATATATTTCTATTTATATAAATTGTTCGAAAGTTTTGTAAGATACATTCCTACAAAAACAAGCAAAGGTGTTTAACCCTCCGTATCATATAAAGAAAAATAATCTTCGCCATTTATCAATGAAGCATATTCACCGCTTTTTATTTTCCAGTCCTTTTAAGAACAATTTATATAAGTAAAAGTATCAGGATAGTGAACTTGCTCTTCCATCTATCACTAACATTGGTAGCAAGTAAAGCAAAAGAACAATATTTAATAACATGTTTTAAACTACTAATTAATATAATCATATTTATATAAAATAAATGAATACCTATTGTGAAACACCATTAGTCCACAATAATTAATTAAGGAAATAACATCTTTTCTTCCTAATAACAGTTTATTATTACATTGTTTTTATAATGAAGTATTTAATGCTATAATTAATATACCAAGTTTTTAAAGAGTAACAAAACATATTTAATAGAGAATAATTTTGCACATTAACGATTAATTGCCTTCAAGAGTTGAACATCATTTAAGACAAATAATAAATTATTATATATTCGTTTCATATTATATGCATATATTTATTATTATTAGGGTAAATTCAGAAGTTATCTACATTTGAACATATAAATCTCTAATACTTAATGAGATATATCATTTGAGATGTGCATAAAAATTAAAGCCTTAAAAATATAATTTATGTGAATATTATATTACATGACAATGCAAATATAGAATTTGATAACAAAACTTTTAATGCCACAGTTATTATCACATGTCTTTGATAGTAATAAAGTACAATAATATCCAATGGTTGCATGTTACATTTCTCAAAAAAGCAAAGTATATTAAACGAGATGAAAATTGATAATAAATGCAACATTGTTTATCTCGTGTTTAAGAATATATGCACTAAAATACTACAATACTTACTACGTCGGAAAGAATAAAAATTATTATTTATCATAAAAATATAAATAAATTTAAAATTTGAGATTGTGATATATTAATTAAATAAAAAAAAAATTACTTTCTTAATGACAAAATAAGTAGCATTTAAAAAACTGTCAAAATTGTATAATATTGTGTAAAAAAATTAGTATAATTTTCAGATTTACTTTAACAATTCTAAAAACTATATATTATACAATCAATAAAGCAATTGTTTGAATATTTGGTTTCAAAATAATGTAATAAAATATCTTTAAAAATATTAAATTTACGATTCAATTTGCAAGGCAGAACCCACTCAGATGTGTATTTTATAATCAAAGTTTTGATATAATCATCAATCGCATACATATAAATTAAGCGATAATGATATTCATATATTCATATATAATTTTCACATTCACTACAGTATCACTTCCTTACATCTGATTTCTTACTTTATTCATATAAACAAATGAAATTTATTCTTAGTAGACTTAATAATGTGTAAAATTGTATGTATCTCATCTTTGTACATTCTGCCTTTAACATGTTAAAATTTAAAAATAACAAATGTTTCACATTCTTGAGAAAAAAAAAAAATATTAAAAGAAAAATTCTATATAAAAGTCAGTCCTAAATATTACTAAACAAATTTGTACAGTTATATAATCACAATAAAAGCAAATATCAATATATTTTGAGGCACAATATATAATATTACACCTGAAACCTAAAAGAATTCTGGAAATTCGTTGTATATCCAGGAAAATCTTTATGTAGTAAAGAAGCTTTCCCAATATTCCTTAGAAGTAAGCATGAAAAATGATAACTATTGAGATAAATCTGTTATCTAATTAATATTCGATGGAGCATAGATAATAGATCTGTTCGGGATCCCACTAGAAAGCAAGATAAAAAATATTATCCCTAATATTCGAGACGGAACGAAACCCAAATATAAATCAAGACTTCGTTTCTTTCAAGCATCTCCCATTTCTCCAACTATTTGTATATAATCGGAATACCTCAGGTTCTTTCGCGCATACACAAAGAACCCGAGATACTGTAATTAAACACAAATGACTTGGAAAAACCGAGAGGTTTGGAATTTTGCAAATTTGCAAGTTTATATTGGGAATTCTCGAAAGAAATGAGATCCTACTAGACATTTAGGTTCGTCCTATCTTGAATATTTACAATTATCTTGTTTCGAATATTCAGAATTGTCCTGTTATGCGTTTCGAGATCTCATACAGTTCTAATAGATAGCGAAATAATGGTATGAAAGCAATTATATATCTCTCTTATATTTGTCATAATTATTACTAAGATTTTGCATTCGAGAATGTTTTATATTATTTAGTACTGCGATTAAATTGCAATAAAAATATTTTTCATTTTTCTATAATACAATTTGTAGAATGTGCCTGATTACTTTTAAATATTCAATCGTGAAATATTGGAATTATATAATCTTTTACGTTTGTATGAATAATGCAGTTCAGTAAGTATATTCACAGTTTAGACATTAAGACCATGCATTGTGTATAAATACATTACAATTATACATATCTTGAAAAATGTTAAAAGCAATTCAGTAAAATGAAAATTAAATTTTTACAAATAAAGCACATTATAGAAATAATATCAAAGTCGAAAACCACATGTGATAAGAGTAACAAAGCCTCTTCATTGCTTTTGAAAAATCTCGATCATTAATGATGTTAACGATAGTTACTTTGGCCTCAAACTATTAATAGGAGTGGGTAATGTAAAGTGTGTTGACGTTGGAAGAGTTGTTGCAGTACATGTAGGGACCGGTATATCGCCCATATTTGTAGTAGCATTTGTTTCACTTTTGTAGCGTATATTAGTATATTCTCTACCTAAATGAAGAGATTTCTGTAAAGATAATAATAAATTAAGAATAAATGCACGAATAAGGATTATAAAAACACGTATGAAAAGTATTTCCATATAATTACCTGTTCTGCTTGCATTCGTTGTGACACAGTTTCGATATAGTGTAACACAGCAAGATAAACAAACTTATATTGTGCTTCAGTTTGAACCATTCCTGATCTTTGAGAACGCACTCTTTGAATTGTCCTTTGAATATCAATTTCACAATCTAATCCTGTAAACAGAATACCCAAAATCTTACAAAAAAAAAACATTATGAAGAATAAAATTAGTATTACAAACATAATTTATTAAAATTACCATGCCGCTTGATTTGGTCAAGAATCATATCAATAACAATAAATGTTCCAGTCCTACCAATTCCAGCACTACAATGTACAAGAATTGGTCCTATACCAGATACATTTTGACCACCTGAAGCAAGAGAACCAGCAATTGATTCTTGTCTTGCGTTAACATCGTGAAGAAAATTTAATACACATCCAGGATCTGATGGAACACCGTGGTCGGGCCATGCCTGAAAGGTTAACGTCATCGTTGCAATCAGTTTTACTCTACTAAACAACACGAAGCGTTATTGAAAATAATACTAATGATGTACTTGAAAGTGATAGTGATAAATCCTTCTGGATTCTGTAAAACATGGCTTGTTTCCATGTAACAAAAATTCCCGTAATGTGTAATCTGCCGTTGAAGTACGGGACAAAGCACGAACTTTCCATTCGCCACCATATTCTGCAACTTCACCCTCTTCTGGCCAATAACGAGCGCATTTATTCTAGAATGTATGTATATATATTATTACAATTCAACGTGAATATATATTTTCGAATAACATACCTTTCCCCTTTCCATTTCTTTGGTGGTCATAACTATTACTCTTGTATTTTCTTGGTATACCATGTACCAGAAATCTGGTATTGTATTTGGGAGGCAACCTTGCGTTGCTATGTAACATTTATTAAATGATCCACTGTCACCACTAGTTTGCCCATCTCCCTCCTCGTTCTATAAATATTTATACATGAGCAAATTTCAATATGCATGTGCAAAGTAAATATTGAATCGTCAAGTTAGATTTACCCTAATGTAATTAGCATTGATATAGTCAGCTCCAGAAATATTTGGATCAACATCTTTCAAGCGCACTCTTGTGTGATCGACTGCAGAATAATAATTTAGCAATTAAAGTTTATACACAGACATAATGAAATTCAATACTGAAATCGAAGATTCTTACATGGTAAGATATTTTTATATCGATTCTTTGCGCGATTTTCAGGACGTAAACCCTCTTTTCTTGAAAATAAGTGCCGACATTCCAATTGCTGTAGAGACTCAAATTCTTCCCAGAATCCAGCTTTTCCTTTACCACGCCCGGCTCCTCCTTCGTTACTACCTGTAGCTCCATTCCAACATAACCATCCATTTGAACAACCATTTTCTTTATGTAATTGTCTCACTCTGCTTTTAATACCACTAGCATTTATACGAGTAGCATTGAAAGGTTGCCTTGAAAATAGTAAATAAACGTATTATAAGAAAATATATATCATACTACATATACATATAAGATGAGTCAATAAGTAAAGGTCACCTTGATATTTTAGGAAATATCAAATATAAAAAAACTTAAATTATATCCTACAGATGGATCACATCAAATACAGCAAAATTCATTTTAAGCGTTCTTTTGATATAACCAATAGTTAACGAGTTATTTTAAATAATAGTTCTTATCAACTCATCCTGTATATGCAACTTAATAAATGTTTATGTTTCTTACCTTAAATGGACAACACTTCCACTTGTTTCGACCATTGGATTACGTTTGTAATGTTCTATCAGATCACTCAGACTGTCAAATTTATCACCTCCACCAACATCATATTTATTATCCTACAATATTTATAATTTTTCAGTAAAAAGATGTAGATTTAAATTTTAAGTTGTAATAAATTAATAAATACATAATAAAGATAAAATATATATAATATAAAATATAAAATATAATTAACCTGAGATCGTATTATAACATGTGTAACACGATCGTCTGTACGCACGGATAATACAAAGTCACCAGGTTTACTTTGGGATTCACGGACCAGAAATGATCCATTTTTACCTCGCTCCAGCATTAAACGTTCTGCTTCTTTAGCTGATAAATGGCCATGGAACCACCTTTACCCATATTTTACTATTAACACATACCATGCTATATGCGTGCATTTGAAGTAACAGTAACAAGAAAAAGAGTACCAATGCATAACAAAACTTATTATAATGTTTATTATGAAAATAATGACTATATATTTTGCTCCACATAAATGAATACCTTTCAGTTGTCGGATCTGCACAGTTTAAAGGATATTTTAGTTCAATAATTTCTCCATTTTTTTCACGTAACTGTCCTCCGTTTTCCATATAAAACTGTACAAGTTCTGAGAGAGTTGCAAATTTTTCACCACCATAAAGATCATAAAAGTCTCCTGTATTCTGTATTTTAATATGAGTTACTTCTCCATTTCGTCTGAAAATGAAATAAATCAATTGGAAATAATTTCCAATGTTACATAATATGATATAATTTTCATGAAAAATTATATAAAAAAATTAATTTATGTAATATATTATACATTTACCTAACAGACAACGTAAAATCACCAGGATTAGATGAACTTGGACGTGCCAAAAATGAACTATCATAACCTCGTTCCATTAATAAATGCTCTGCTTCTAAACCCGATATATTGGGATGAAACCATCTGTAATAAATATTATGTTGTTATTGTATAAAAGATTATAAATTTTTCCTTGCTGCCTTTTTCAAAATTCTATTAATAAAGTAATTCTACAATACAAAATAGAGTTAGACAATTTATTCGAATTATCTAACTCTATGTTGATTTAAACAAAAAAATATTTTATAAACAAATCATATCATTATTATTTTGTATTTATAAATGTCAAGAATCAGAATACAATATGAAATACCATAGGTACAACAGGGTAGACACAGTATGCATTTATCATATACCTAATTAATAGTTAATAGCAATCAATAACTTGAAAATATAATCGTGATCATGGTATTCGTTAAAGCATATTCAATTTATTTATAACAATAATATTACTTTAATTAAAAGTACTAACATTAATAATTACTTAAAAACTGTCATAAAATATAGTATAATTCGTTGTGTAACATTGTTAGAAATAACATGTAAACAATATGAAACTTACGTTTTACAGTACAAAAATTATATGAAAATAACCGAACAGAAAGTATTTATATTTGGAAATATGTATGACAGATGTTCACAGAAATTGGAATTATTCTATCCATTTTTGGATATCAAAGATTTAACAGTGTTAAACGATTTAAGTGCGCATACCTTACCTCTGAGTGTGTTTGACTAATCCGCGGCTAACACTGATAAATAAGTAGGCCTATTCAACGAACGTCCGTGAATTATGATAATTACATATTTTTTATGCAAGTACAAAAACGTGCCTCACCTGCGAGATGCCATGTCGTGATTCCAACTATAACCATCTGATTATTAATAATTCATAACGATTCATCGATACTCGCACTTATAATTCGCAATTGTAATTGCTTTTAACTTAACACTAACTGCACATCACCACGGTCTTTGACATATTCACTTTGCATAAAAACAGAAAAAAAACGAAAGCACTAAAAGATTTTGGCATAGATATACATTCTTTAGAGTAGACACTTTTTGAAGTGGACGAGCCATCCAAACATAATGCCGGTTCCATAAAACTGCTTATGTATAGATCTATTTAGTTACGTGATATCGTCACATAACGCGTAATTGTAGTGCCGTCTCCCTAATTTCCCACCAGAGGACTACGAACAGCACTCAGTCCTTGCAAATTCTTCAATAATATTACATTTTTTTATATTAAATTCATACCGTGTTTAAAGTGGGATATGCTTACTGATCTCTATATACTAAATGCGGTACGGACCTTAAAAGCATAGGATGGCTTTGTGCCGATACAGAGGCTGCCATATTTGAGAAAATTCAACATTCACCGTCTTCATAGGGTCTAAAATACTATGATTCTGAATTCATATGTATGTTCATTTCTCATATACCCTCCTGTTAACTGATTTCTATCGACTTGATCAGTATCCGAATAAATAAATAACCAGTCAATCAATCTAAAGATGTATACCAAAAATCTTGCATAGCTGCGAGTAAAAATACATAAAACATTTATTATTCACATATAAAATAATATATATATATATATGTAATGTAACATTATATATGAAACGCAGTACAGTATTTATCCGTAAAAGATCAGCGATGCTCTCCCTACCATCTCTGGTTTACTCTGTTCTGCAAAAAGAAGTGCAAAACGGAATGAGAGGGAATCAAAGAGGCTAAAAGCAAACGAAGGACAGTAGAACGCAGACGAAATATTGGCACTTTATTTCCCTCCATCTTTTGGATGGCGGATTCTGTTCTTCGTGTGCGCAACGCGCAACCAGCATGCGCAATGAATGTGCGCAATGGGCGTAATTATGTTCTTAAGGTAGGTTCACATAAAAGTCGTGTTCAGTAAACGCTGTTTACAAAAGGTGGAAACAAGATGGAACGTGGTCTGCTCAGTAAGATATAATAAAATACATACGTGAACTTTGTTTTTCCATGTTTTGTAACATATGTAAGAATAACATTAACGTATATAGTACAGGTTTAAATATTCCTTCTAAAAGAAAATTACCAGATCCAGCACCAATTAGATGTCTGCCTGAATGAAACGGAGTCTTAATTGGCGTTGGAGCTGGTAACTTTCTTTTAAAACAGTAAGAATTAATAAACCCAGGTGTAATAGGTCGTATTGTAATCTGTAATCAGTGCTTAAATGATTACCGTTCCTTATTGTCAGTTCTGCCGGGTATGAAAGAGTTGAAGTTTTACATGCTCGTTTGTACGAATGTAGTTCCTGTATGTCATTCAATTGACAGTTAGTGAGTGTTCAAACATTTAATAAATAATTTTCCATGCGAAGATGGGTCAACACGTTACGAAGACCGACTTCGAATGGGTTTATACGGAAGAACCGCATGCATCACGTCGTAAAATAATTTTAGGTAAAAATATAGATAATATAGTATATTTGCCATTCTTTAACATTCATTTTGCTAGCAATGTAAGATTTTTATCTAATAAATATCGGTAACATAATATGGAAAAGTTAAGGACACCGGTTACTTTCCACTTATGGAAATGTCACGTACACATGTTTCTACGAAATTATTAAAAATTTTTGCATTGATAATATCATAATAAATACGCTTCCATTTCAGAGAAATATCCACAAATAACGAAATTGTTTGGACATGATCCAATGTTTAAATGGATAGTCACAGGAATGGTTTTAATTCAATTAATAACCATGTTTTTTGTAAAAGATTTAAACTATCCAATGTTGTTGCTTTTAGCATACTGTTTTGGAGGTGTAATTAATCATTCTCTTATGCTAGGTATGTATAAGCTCTGTATAATTCAATTTAAACTTAAAATTCTTAATCAGTATTATAACATATGACTAATATCATAATCACCAGAAGGAAACTTTTAACAATGATTCCATGAAAACCTGCTCTACAAACAAAGACTCTTATCAGAGCATAACAGCAATTGCTGATTATAACGTCATTTCAAGTCTGATCAATCAACTCCTTATCTAACAAGTCTAATAATTTTTAAATAAATATAATGTAACATAAAATATTTGATAGTATCATAGTATAAATTAACTGCATTTTTCATTTTTATGTAAATACCATTTATTCGTATAATTTTCTTTTTATATTAGATACTTTATTTTAATTATATATTTTATTCCATATTTTATAATAAACATTTTACTGTTAAATATTAAATATGTAAGTATTATATTCCAGCAATACATGAAATAGCACATAATCTTGCCTTTGGGCATGCTAGACCTCGGGCCAATAGATTATTTGGGTATTTTGCTAATTTACCTATAGGTATACCTATATCTAGTAGCTTTAAAAAATACCACCTTATACATCATCGTGTAAGTACAAGTAAAATATAAACTGCTTGTTATATACTGTTTAAAGCAAGTTAATCATTTTTTTAATAAATAATTTCTAGTATCAAGGAGACGAAGTATTAGATACTGATTTACCAACATTATTGGAAGCTAAATTATTCTGTACAACATTTGGAAAGTTTTGTTGGATATGTTTGCAACCATTTTTTTATGCATTTAGACCTTTTTTTGTTTATCCACTAAAACCCACATTAATAGAATTTATAAATTTAGCGATACAACTTACATTTGATGCATTGGTATGGTACTTTTTAGGTGAGTCTGTTTAAAAGTAGAATAGTTATTTTGTATTACTTTGAATAAACGAAATTCAACTTGATTAAATTATAATTACAAAAAATACAACAATGATATAATTGTAATCATATAGGTGGAAAGGTGATAGTCTATTTACTTTCTGGATCAGTAATGGCAATGGGTTTGCATCCTGTAGCTGGCCATTTTATATCAGAACATTATATGTATGCCAAAGGTTTTGAAACATACAGTTACTATGGTCCATTAAATTGGATTACATTTAACGTTGGATATCATAATGAACATCATGATTTTCCTGCTGTTCCTGGTTCAAGATTACCAGATGTAAGTATAAATCAATTTAAAAAGTATTACTTATCAGAAAGCAATATCTACATTGCAGTACTGCCTCTCTCCTTGAGATAAAATCAAGACCTACAGATCTCATGTAGAAAGGGTTTGGCGAGACTCTGTTTTCGGAACTGGTCGAACTCGAACGCGCCACTTGAAGAGAAGAATAAATCGGAAACAACACTGCAAATGAGTGAGATACAGCGAATCAGTGTGTCAACACAAATGCGAATTCAAATGTTGTATATGAGAGTAATATTAATCGAGTCACGAGTCCTTTCCGATGAAAATAAATCCAACCAAGACCAAGTTCAGACTATTTTTAATTATAATTTATTTGAATCATTTTTTAGAATCGTTCAACTACTGGTAGTAGGGAGGTAGTACTGTATTACCAAGTACAAATAGTTATTTTTGTTTTCTTAAGACCATATTATTTATTTTTGAAAATTATATGTCAAATTAAAAAAAAACAGAAACTAAAATTTTTATATTCTTTACAGGTAAAACGTATAGCTTCCGAATATTATGATACTTTACCACAGCACAATTCTTGGATCTCTGTTTTATATGATTTTGTTATGGATCCTGATATAGGTCCATATGCAAGAATGAAGAGAAAACATAGGGGACTATCTTCATAAATCTTAGAAAATTTCATATTCCTAAAAAAAGGAATAATTAACAATTAGCATCTGGAACTTAAAATTACATGCATGTCTAACACATTGAATATTAGTATTCATTCATTATATTATATTCAGTATTAATTGAAAAGCTATGTTTGTTTCAATATTAAACAGGTGCAATAATTAAGTGAAAAAATTATAAATGCAAATATTATTAAAATATTAGTATTTTTTTTTTAATTTGTAATATTAAAATATAATCATTTCTACAATGATGTACTTCCAATTTAAAAATCTATAAAACTGCTGTACCTGTTAAAAACAGTGTATTTCATGAACTCTGTCTACCTAAATATCTTTGTTATTTCAAATAATATGCGTAACTTTAACTTACAAAAATTGTATGGTTTAAAAAAATGCGTAACATAGTAAGGATGATTCTTTTATGGACGAGTTTTGTAAATAACATTTTCGTATATTGTTTTAAATGACACGGACACTCAGGTGAATAGACTTAGTGAGACACATTTTGTGTGTGTGTGTGAGTGTGTGTTGTTAAAATATTTAAAGTGTAAGTGAAAGATGCTGAACTAGTAAAAAATTTTCTATTTTATGATGCCTGTAAATAATTTAAATGTAATAAAGGAAACTGTATGTTTAACTATAACTGCACATATTCAAAGGTATTGTTATATTTTTTTAGGGGAAGTAGAAATTTCACAATTTTATAATCTAATCTTAAGAAAATAAATTCGTTATTTTAAATACTAACGTTCCAATTGAGCGACAGTATGTTAAAGACAATAAAGTAATAATATTGTTAATTTATGTGTATTAATACTAATAGAACTATTATATTTAAATAAGAATTTGTGCTATAATAACACTGAATATTTTATACGGTATAGTCTTCTATTTAAAATAATAACATTTAAGTTCCTTTTAACATTTTCAATAATTCTACTTTAATAAATTCATTAATTTTTAACATGTTATTCATTATTTACAAAGTGTAACATTTTGAAATTAATGTATTATAATATTTTATATATCTAACTTACCAACTTTAAACAATTGGTTTAGTTTCGTATCCAGGTTTTTTTTTTTTTTGCAAAGAATAGGTTACCCACATTTTCTCTGTGCCTATTCGTTATTTAGCATTTAAGCATTTCTTATTTATATTTCTTAAATAGTGTGTCTTGCTTATTATTAGTGTCTTTTGTTTTTAGACAACTTTTCATATCTAATTAATAGTGGTAACACGAAGAAATAAAAAAAAATGGTTGTCGGTGAATTCAATAACATTTAAAAGTTTTTTACGCTTACTAGCCAACTCGGTAATTAATTAATTCAAATAAGAATCAATAAAGTTATATTTCGCAAAAGTTCTATCTTATTGTGTCTGTAAACTGTGTATCTAGTAATTAAAACAAAGATACCTATACGTAATCAATTTGAATAGCGTGCGGTATGAAAACGGAATCTGAGATAAAGTATCGTTTCCGTTCGGAATAAAGTTATTCGCGTTTCGCATTTTCTCATAAATAGATACATATGTATCGACATTCGTAATGCGATAACAAAAAGGAAATAATAACAAAATAACATTCGGCTGTTTATTGTACAATGGTTTCTCGATCCGAAGGAATCTCCGATTGCGTGTATGCGCTTTATGCAAGGTGTCTGCAATGGTGCATCAGTCAGATTATGGAAAAAATAACGTATACGTGAACGGTGTAATCGTGCACAAATGTTTATCTGTAAGACAGTGAATAGAATGGGAAAACAAAACGAATCTTGTTGGTGGTGCGTGAAAACCTTGAATTGGATACCAGTTATTTTCATCTTTACAATTATCGTGTGGTCGTATTATGCTTATGTGGTGCAGTTATGCTTTTGTAAGTTTTTCCAATTAACTTGAAAATTTTCCCCCTGATTACAAATTATATGTTATAGTAATAATACTAATTATTATTGTTACTATAGTATTTTTTAATAACCAACATAATTTTGAAAAATTAATATTGTGTTATTTTCGCTTTATTCCTTGTTTATAACGAGCTTGTTTGAACGGAATGTAAAGAAAACATTGTAGTATATAATACTTTACACGAATTGTACGGAAGTATCTTTTATTCTTAATAGCTCTGCATATGAAATGTTTTTTTGTTTAATTTTTGTTTAATTTTTTATTAATACAATGAAATGAAAAATTAGAATTAAAATTAATAGTATAAAATTAATATTTTGTTTTTCTTCTTTTAGATACAATAGATAATTATGTTCAGAAAGGTATGTATAATATTTATAAATATTCTTAAATCATATTTTTAAAAAACGAAAATATATTGACTTACCATTAATTCTGTTATGTTTATTTGTTAATAGCCTTTTACTTGTTTTTCTATCACATCCTATTTCTATTATTTTTGTGGTCCTATTGGCAAACTGTATTTACAGACTTAATAGAAGTACCAGACATGGTAAGATTCTGTATATACAATTATTATAATATCGATACGTAAGTAATATATTAATGACATGATATTTTGTATAGTTTAGAATACCAGATGCAGAAATGGAAAAATTTCAACAAGCTGAAACAGAAGAAGTACAGAAACAAATCTTAGAAAGATTTGCACAAGATCTTCCAGTTACAAATTTCACTATTAAAGGAGGTACACTATAGATTCATTCACTTATATGCAGAGAAAATGTATGTACTTTATATAAATTACTTGTTTTAGTAATACGTTTCTGTAAGAAATGTCAGTTAATTAAGCCAGATCGAGCACACCATTGCAATGTATGCAAAACGTGTGTTTTAAAAATGGATCATCACTGTCCATGGGTAAACAACTGTGTAGGCTTTCACAACTATAAATTCTTCATGTTGTTTTTGGCATATGCTCTTCTTTATTGTATATTTATTACTGCTACAACTTTACAATATTTCATACGTTTTTGGAAAGTAAGTACAATTTATTACATAATCGTTATATAATAAATTTTAAAAGTTTCCTTAGTCATTAATTTAATTATGCGTAAAATATCATTATATATTGTAAAATAGTATTGTGTACTACTTTTTTTTATGCTTTTAAATATGAATATTTATTATATAGGGAGAACTGGATGGAATGGGCAAATTTCATCTGTTGTTTTTATTCTTTGTGGCACTGATGTTTGCAGTTAGCCTAAATTCCCTTTTTCTATACCATTGTTACCTTGTTTTACATAATAGGTCTACATTAGGTAATTAAAAGAGTTTATATATTCAAAGTTCTTTCACATATTATACAATACTTAAAGTTTGGTTATTGTATACTCGTTATTAAATATTGTAATATATTTGTAGAGGCATTTACAGCACCAATGTTTCGTACAGGGAAGGATAAAGATGGTTTTAGTCTTGGAAAGTACAATAATTTCCAAGAAGTATTTGGTGATAATGCTAAATTCTGGTTCCTTCCCATTTTTACTAGGTAGGTTCATTAACATGATATGAAGATTTCAAACTTGTTTAATATTATATTTTTATTTTAATTGTATAATAAATTTAAATCTGATGAAACTGTGAACCATTTGCACAATATAAATGTGGAGAAGTACTACAATTATTGAAGTACTTATACTTCATGCTTTTTTACGTAGTGGATGTTGGTATATATGTACACGTTTGCGTACATAGTACAGTGTAGAACTTAGTGTAAATTGATATATGTTAGGCATCACGTACTGTAAAAAAATCTATTATCTTTCATTACTAAATGTGATCATGTATAGAAAACAGTACATAAAAATATGGAGATATTTCGACCTTGTAGTGCACACATATTGCATTTTTTTTTTTTTTTCTTTTTTTTTATGCACTTTCAATCGACTAGATGTGCTGGTATGATTTCGTGAAGATATTATCATTTCACAGATGAAATATAAAAGTGAAGAAAATGGTAAAAATAAAGAACTATGTGTATCGTATAAAATTGTATAAACTGCCTTAAAAATCAGATATATCTAAATTAATTTTTCATTACGTTTAAATCATTATATTGCATTAGTTTATCTCATATTCTTTCATAAATAAGTACACATCGACACAATAGTAATTGCATTACCGTTAAATCGCGATGGGTGCGTTAAATGTGTTTTAGTCTCGGAAATGGTGTCACCTATCCAGTACGCGCGCAACATCAAGGCCCACCCAATACTTACGACTCCATGGGCAGTACTCGAAACAGGTCAGCATTATAGAAGTTTAAAGTAATAACGAAAGCTGCATATAAACTTTACTATGGAACTCGTTAGTATTATCGATTAGAAGGCAGTTCATATTTAAACGAACAATACACTAATTACCATTTCAAAATTTTTCGAACAAAACATTTTCTTCATATTTTTTTTTCTTTAAATTCATATACTTATTTTATAGAACGTTATCATCTTTCATTTAAAAACTTTTCATTTTTCATTTATTTTATACAGAGTTCCAGAGTAATGAAGATGCGTACATGTTGCTTCCTGGATGCATGCGATTGTTTATTTCCATTGTGTCTTTATTTCTTTCCTAATACACGACTGTATCATAAAGGGTAGCTGTAACACTTATAAAATTTGTTGGATTATTACTAATATTGATATCTTTATTTGATATAGCATAAAACTAATGAAATTATGACTTGCGCACTATAAATATGGACTTTATTGCTATCATTGATTATTGATCAATCATACATGTATTTCGTAATTTATCGAGATGTGTTCATAAGTAATCCGAAAATTCTAGTCAATATTAAGACTTACTAGTATATTAAAGAATGTAATTCCTACGTGATATTTGCATTTATTGTTATTTCTGTTCAAATTTTATACATTCTGATTTTAATTAATAATTGTTATATTTTTTATTCAAACTAATATTGTTTATATTACTGTTTACGATAAGATTAAATTTGTACCCTTGTATTTAATCTGCAGATAATCATTATTTGAGATGGACTTTAAGAAATAGGTATTAGTTTCATTTTAAATTGATATTTATTAATGCATGTTTTTCTTTGTAGATGCATCATATTGTGCATTAATTAAATCACATTTATCGGTATAAATTTCTTACAACTTTAAGAGGTATTGTGCATCTGGTTCTTACAGACTGATAATTTAAATTTAACCGTTAGAAGTGGCGTAACTATATTTTAATGTTAGCTTTTATGATGTTTGTAATCTTAAAACAATAAATTAGAAATAAATGTACAAAGAAATAATTGTACAATACTGAAAGATTAACATCTAATTTTGTTTGAAAAATATATTATATAAATAAAATAGAATGTAAAATTCCAAGTTCAAAATACTACTTTCTTGTATAGATAGATTTTCAGATACAATTAGTTACGCTACCTCTGAGTATGAATGGGATTACATCAAGTAGAAGGTAGGGTGTGGGTTACAGTTTTGGCGATGGGGTAAACTTTCCTGAACGGCTGTGCAATGAAGACACACATACTCTGTTGGGACATACTACCCAACAGTGGGGTGATGAGACCGAGCTTGACTCTCCACCTCCCTATGGGTCGCAATCAGGTATTGTGTAGTCTGAATCCCTATGTTGAGGCAGTGCGTTAGTCTATACATATTGTCCAAATACATATTAAGGTATTTCTGGTACAAAACTCATGTTAGCCACAATTACTCTCTATGTTACATTCGTGAAGAAAATATGTTGTTCAGTTTTGCTGAGTAATTCTACACACTCATATCAACTTTTACTTATAACTATCATTTTTCTTCTTAATAAGTTACTATTATTGTCACATGGGGAATGTAATTTTATAGAGTATTTTAAATATTATATGCACAAATTAATTCAGAGAATTAACTGTATTTCGTGTAAATTATTTATTCTGTACTATCTATGTTTATTGATTTAATTAAAGTACATATGGGCAAAAAAAATATGTATTGTTAAAAGTAAAAGTTTTCAAATATTGACAGTATTAAAATTTTGCACATCGATATCATTAATGTCTTAAATTATAACTTTACTATGCGTATAGCTTTCAAGGATTAATTTGCTAACAAATTTTAACTGCTTTAATAATTTTCTTTTTTGACAGCATAAAATATTCTGATTATAAAAATTCGATCGATAAAGAGTTTATTGTAAACTTATAGTTTATGTAAGTATAATCTCCATTATAGTATATCTTTTTCCTAAAAAAAATATCTCAATGTTTCAATATAACAGTCAAAACTCAACTATATGTATATTTAAAAATAGAGTATTGCTTATAAAGGATATACATTTTTTATGATGCTTGGTACAAACATATAATTTATACAATAAAAAGATAAATAGAGAATTACAACTAAAAATATATTTAAAGATTATACAGCGTGTTCGGCCACGCCTGGGAAAAATTTTAATAGGAGATTCTAGAGGCCAAAATAATACGAAAATCAAGTGTATCAATTTTTTGATTGACTTGTTGATTTTGATTGAAAACCCCATAAAAATCAACAAATTAGCATTCTTGATTTTCGTCTTATTTTGGCCTCTAGAATCTCCCATTAAAATTTTTCCCAGGCGTGGCCGAACACCCTGTATAAATTATACACTAATAAACATTATTACATTTTTCATTTATATGTTTGTCAATGTACAGGATACATATAAAATATGATCTACGAGATATTACTATCTATTGTTAGATAAATCTGTAATAAGAAAAGAAGAATAAACCGGTGAAGTTAGAACGTTTTATGCATTTGTAGTATATGAAGGATTGTTTTCTATACAATTAATACTTAATTTATTCTTAATCTGTGTTTTATTAAAACTGATTGCAGTGCATGAATGTAGAATTATGTTTGTAGGTACACATGTTTTGTCCTGTAAGATTAATTTATGCGTATTTACTATAAAAGTAATAAATTATTTATAGATTTATTGCACATTTTCATATTATATTTATTACATACTTTAACATACTTAGAATTATTACAATATAAAATCATAAAATAAAAAATAATGTATCAATTTATTTAACAGTTTTCTCTGTTTGTAAATAACTGATATTCATTATTTAAAATATTTGATACTTGATACATAAATTTTATATAAAAATTCTATTGTTATCAATTTTATAATTATTTAGAAGAATCTACAATTTTGTTTTAGAATGTCCCATTGTAACTTTATTTATTTATTATGTTTAATGATAATAGGAAGGAACATAATCTATTGTCATTTAACAAGTAGTAATAAAGTAGATGTATTTAGGAATTCTCATTATGTTTTGAATATAATACACATAGTTTCTAACGTATAAATAATTTTATTGATAAATTTAGGAAATCAGCTTCACACTTGTATAGAAATGTAATATCAGTGGATAGGTAATGTCAATGTTGTATAGTACCAATAAAAAATAGTTGAAAAACATTCCTCCAATTATGAAAAATTAATTTTTGGTATAATAAAATTCTTTATAAGATATACATTGGACGAAATAGCAGAAATATAAATTTGTTTGTTTCATGGTACATAGAAAAACTTTTAAAATCGTACAAGGCAAAATTGAGTTTTGTATTGTTGCATGTTTTTGTAGCTTACAATAAGTAATATCTAACACTGTTTTTGTGCAAATAAAATGCAAGTATTACTAGTACATAATTGCTTATTGCTAAAGTCATAAATCAGAATTATCATTTGATATTGTATTTTCATAATATCTGGTAATTTCAAGATTATCTAAACTGTTATAAATATATTTACATAATAAATGCTTTTAGTTCAATTCAAGAAGATTTTGAGTTTGATATAATCATACTATAATATTTTACAGCACTGCTATAATAGGTTCTGCTGCAGATGCTAACCAACCATTAGTGGATACAACTGAAGTTGTTTGATGCAGCAATTATAATTTCTTCGTCTTTATTGCAGACATATCTTTTGTTGCTGACTAACAGAATTCAGTTTTAAAGTTTTTATGTAAATCTTCTGCATTTGTGACATTTTATTGCAATCAAACCTTGTTTGTTTGTTTATTTTTTTTTTTTCTTTACAAAAATCTGGAACAGATACCAATGAAGTAACTTATTAGTTACTTTCGAGATCTCTTAATAAATTTTTATCATTATAGATTTACTTATATAACATTTGTTATTTTATATTTAGATTCTTATCTGGATACAATATTTTACTTTCAAATGCAAAAGGTTAATATTAAGATCACATTCACTACTGTACATTGAAACTTTCATAGTCTTCTATATATTCTATGTATTAAAGAAAATATTAGGATAATTAGAATGCAAAATAATTTGCACAACATTTTTAATATTTCTTGTATGTATAACACTGTTAATGGTGCAGTTACTAATACGTATAATAGCATATGTAATTATTATTGTAATTCATAATAGCCTCTTTTGCAAATGTTAAGTTAGTCTTAAAAACTTATGTTATTGGAATATTAAAAAAAAAATTCATATAATGGTAAATGTAAATTGTTATATCTATTAAAACAAATTACTGTCAAGAATTTAATAAAATGTATAATAAAGAAATAAGAACACTGGAAAATGATAGAGGTATTATGGCTTTTAAAAAATAATTAGAAATTATTAATATTGTAATGTAATTATCAACATAGTACATTATTGGAAGTATTCTTTCAACTGTATAGTATCTTGCATTTTGTCTATATTGAAACCAAAACACAAATGTAAATTTTAAAGATTTAAGGTATTAACGTGATTATTGCTTTCTAAAACAATTTTCTGATATCTATTGAAGTGAATCGTCATTATTTCAATACTAATTTATTGCTGTAACGAGAAACTTATTTTTTTTATATATTTAATACTAATATGTTATTGTAACTATTTTATACAATACAATTTAAAAATTTGTTTTTGATATAATAAACCAGGAATTTACTTAATAAATTTCTAGTAAAGATATTTTGTACTTAAAATTTGGAATTATTTTTTCTAAAGCCTATAGGCCTACAATGATATAAAATAGTTTAAATATATGTCCATTAAATATTGCTATTTCAATATTAACTATTGTTTAATTAAAGAACAACATATACATATATAAATTTATTGAATAAGAAGTAGAACATAAATGATTATATAATTGTATAAATTTAATGTACGCCACCTTATTATAAATTTCTTAGCATTTAACATTTTTGTAATAGTTTGTTTTTTTGTCCAATATAAATCAAAAGATAAAAATTAATTAATGTAATAGTTTTACATAATTAGCACAAAGGAAGTTTTCAATGTATTAACAAGGAGTATTATTGCGAAACGAAATTTTGTTTATTTCTTCTGTTATGTATATAACATTTATAATAATAATTAAATTGTAAACATATGACATACATTGTAATGCAAAAATGTATGCAGTTTTCATAAAAGGTTCTTTATTCTTCTTTTAAGTAATAATAAGAAATAAAGTAATTACTTACTAATTATAGGTGGAAACTTTCAACAGATGTTTAAAATTTCTTATTATAATTTGTAACCATATTTTTGTATCCAATTTAATCCTTCTATAGATGATGACTTTGGATGATACTCCAAACCAACATATCCACTATATCCTTCTTTTTCTAAGATGGTAAGGATGTATTTATAATCTACTTCTCCTGGAGTATCAGGTTCATGTCTGTCCGGAACTTGAGCAATTTGTACATGACCTACAAATTACAACATACATTATTTGTCCAGGTTTTTATACATTTAAAATGCAACAGGTACCTATGTAGGGCAGAAGTTCCTTTATATTTTTTGTAATATTTCCACAAATATGTTGTAGGTGAAAAATATCAAGTTGCAACTTCAAATTTGGACTATTTATCCTTTTTACCACATCTAGGCCTATATAGAAATGTTATATTAATAAGCATAATAATTACTAATATTGCTAAAAATCCTTTTCACTATCTGACAAGTGATTACCTTTTTGAAAACTATTCATGTAATAATTTGGAACTGTAATATTATTAATAGGTTCAATAAGGCCAATAATTCCTTCTTTTTGAAAACATTCAACTGCATACCGAAGATTTTTTTCATATACAGCATTGTTAATAGATGTTACTTGACTGACTTTTCCTGACATTATATGAATCCTAGTAAAAAAATTTGAAAAATATACTAAAATTTAAAACATTATCAAAAGATCATTTGTTTGTGTATATAGCTTTTTTACCGTTTGCAGTTTAAAGCTTTTGCATACTCTATTGTCAAATCAATACTCTTTTTGAAGTTATCTTCTTCTCCAGGTATTGCTGCAAATCCCAATTCTCCTTTTGATACATCACCTATTATAATGAATTATTTTGAAAAAATTGTTATCCATTAAATAATTTTTTGTAATGCTTTTTAAGAATTGTAATTATTAAAAACCTGTAAAAATATTTATGAGAATTTGTTCAACGCCTGCGTTTTTTTTTGCTTCTGATACATCTTTAATGGTAAAACCAAAAGGAAATCCACTTTCTACAGCTTTAAAACCAGCTTCTTTTGCCAATTGATATCTTTCTATGATGGATGGTGACTCCAAAAACATAAAGGATAAATTGGTGGCGAATTTTATATTAGTCATATTTAATTCTCCTTTTCAGACAAAGCCACAATTATAACTGGTCTTAACGAAGAGATTATTTAACGATTTAGTATTCTTGATAATTATATAAGTCTCCTTATCTTTCCTAAGTGAAATCATCATTATTGAGATATCAATAGATAAAAATTACCGTTTGATATCATGTCCACGTATGTACGAATATGTAGATACAATTTTATTTTTTCGATTATGCAATATTTAATATGAAAAATGATCGAATTATTAAATGACTACAATACTAACCTCTATTTCAAAATATCAAGTGCAAAATTTAATGTTCTTAACAAAATTTTAAAAACTTCTAAAGAATCACTATCCACATATGTACTTAAAATTGTATAATACAAAAATAAAGTCTAATAATTTATCAATTGTACTTCACATACATTCATTCAACTTTCGTCTCGTTCATAGCATTTTCAGCATATCTTTTAAAATGTTGTATGCAATGGTAGTGAAAATAATGAAAATACATATATTATATATAATATTTAGAATTTTATTATATTCTAATATATCAAACTTAAATAGATTTAAGATTTAAGGAAAGTATAAAATAATGTAGATATCAATATTGTTCATAGATAATTTGTTTTCATTAAAAAATGTGAAGTAGTACAACATTATACACATAATATAAAGACGAGTATGTTAACATTTTTACAAATACTTTTTTTTGTATGACAGTGTGTTTAATGTGCTGAAAGCCAACGTAATGCAAAATTATAAATTAAATACAAGAATTAATGAATAGTTGAATGACATGTATATTATCACTCGTCGTCATCACGCACACCTCCACCTGGTACTTTTGGTCCTCCAGCACGTTTTGCCATAATAATTTCATCGATTTTAATAATAGTACATGCAACACCAACAGCATATTTTAAACCCCACTCTTTTGTTAGGTATAAGTCTAAAATTTCAGCTTCAGTTGTATCAAGAAGAGCTGCTCCCTTATGCTAGAACAAATTTTTTGTTATACATATTATTTTGATGAGATATAAATATTAAATACTTACGTCAATATCAAAACCATAAGTCTTTTTGCCTTCCTTATGTGCAGCATAGAGTTTTGATAAAAGTTCGGAAGCATGACATCCACTATTCTCAGCTATGGTTTTTGGAAATACTTCTAAAGCAGTTGCAAATCTACGTGCCGCATATTGTTCTAAACCTGGTAAAGTATCCGCATACGTAATAAGTTGTGAAGCTAGTTCAATTTCAGTAGCACCTGCACCAGGAAGAAATCTTCCATCTCTTGTTAATCCTTTGAATGTATTAACACCATCGTCGATAGCACGTTCAATATCATCTATGTAATTTTCAGTGGATCCTCTAACAATTATAGTACTAACACGGCTCTCTTTGTCATTTAATACAAACTTTACTATCATGGTGTCTCCTATTTCATCAATACATACAGAATCTGCATATCCCAATTCTTCTTTCGATGGTGGAATCTTAAAATAAATATAATCGTGTGAAGAGACAAAATGAGATATAAATAGTATAACTGAGGCAGAGAGATAAAATAAAATTATCTACCAGTTTTGGAAGTGCAGTAGCACCAACAGTTTTACACAGTCTTCTAATATCAAATTTGCTGGGTATACGAACAGCCATTAAATTATATTTGTTCATATAATGTAAAGCCATATCACCAAACTTTCCTCCTGAAACAATCACACTGACTCCACTGTCAGCAATTGTTTTCATTTGAGTTTCTAGTAGGGATTCCTCTCCTCGAGAAAATTTCATCAATTCATCGGCTGATTTTATCAATACTGTTCCTTTTGTTTCAGTTTGCACAATGTCTACAGCACAGGTATAAACAGCAATTTTGGCATTATCCTTTTTTATAATGTCCCCTTCAACTTGTCGTTTAAATACCATTCCCTGTACAACTTCAGAACTAGACAAGCCACTTCCAAGTATTTTACAGACACGTACATTGTCTACATTGAAAGTAGTTTTCTCTGGTAAAATTGATACACAAGCTTGCGTTATAAGAGAAGCAAGATGATCTTCATTTCCATATTGTTTACTCATAACAGATGTTTTAATTCCAACTTTTACTGCTTTTTCATCTCTATAATCTTTTATTTCGTAACAAACTAACGTTGGTAATATTTCTAATGCTTTCTCTAGCGAAGCTTCGTATCCTTCAACTATTTCAGATGTAGTAATTCCCTGTTATAAAAGATACTTTTGTATTCTTTGTGCTCAATTGATAACTGTTAACTATTAATTCATAAAAATATGCCTTTGTAAAAAATCAGCTTGATACAGAATGTGTTGACTTGTTATAATATTAATGTCAATGATTATAATATTTAAAAATTTTACCAAACGAAGTAATTCCTCTGCAGCTTCTAAAAGAGCTCCAGCAAAAATTATAACGAAATTTGTTCCATCACCAACTTCTGCTTCTTGCATTTTTGATGTTAAGACTAACAATTTAGCAGCTGGATGTTCAACTTCCAATTCATTAACGATTGTTGCAGCATCATTGGTAACAAATAATTTTTCAATGTGATTAATAACCATTTTATTCATACCATTTGGACCATAAGCAGTCCTTACAGTTTGTGCAAATTGCTTACATACTGATATATTTCTATACACTGCTTCTTCTAAACCTGCAAAATACTAATTGAAAGATAGAAATATAAATATTGCTCTGTGTATATTGCTCTCTAATAAATACTATCATTTTTAACACTAATAATAAAGTAAATACAAGGCATTGAAATAAACATATTCAAGCCTGAAAAGAATATATTTTTTAAGATACAAAAAAATGTTTTTATTATATTTAAGTTTGTTATGTAATTAAAAATATTTTATTTCATTAGTTTTAATATTATAATAGATCTATTATTTTATTTACATTTTCATCAAAGTTAACAACCAAATATTATTTTATATACTTCTGTTTCAAATTTCTGTCAACTCTGAAGGTTTCATATAATTAAATAGACAATTTATACGTTAAAAATCGATTACAAATAATTCCAGACACGAGGGAACCATGAAATTTTAACTCATCTAAAATATTTTTAACGTATTATCGAAAATATACGTATAGGATGAATATATTGTGTCCATAAAAGGTAACGTTCAGCGAAATGTTGTATCATCTTTATTTCAACGAGAAAACGTTATTTGACCATGGTCTCATAACATGATGAAAAGGCATGTAAATTATGTATACAACATTTTATTGAGGATACTTTTAACTTACACGGGCTCCTTCTTTGAGCATTTGGGCCATGCCCGGTGCCTTTGGTATGTGCATAGCCATCTTTTTTATAAAATTGAAAAATCTCTATCCGGCGTGCAATTCACAATTGATAACCGTGGAATGTGGATAGGATAGCTGCTTCAATTTTCCGTCAAAAAATAATAAAGAATCGAGATCTTTCTTTAGAACCAACTATTAAAGTGACACCTACAGGCAATAATTGTTAAAATTTTACTAGATCGATGATTCATTTTCATAGATAATCATACATACATGGAAACCAGATGTTACCGCTAGCGATGGTGTAGCCGGACTAAAGAATTGGACAAAGGCGTTATAATTTTCCTAATTTCATTATTCCCACAGTACGTACAAAATCACAATGTCGTTTGTACTTTTCTTTATTAAAGAGATTTATCCACAAGTGGCAAATAATTCTGTTTCTTTTTAAATAACAGATTTGTTGTAGAAAATAATAAATAGTAATATTTCTGTAAAAGAACTAGCGTCATTTATAAAAACATTGCTTTACGAGAATCAGCCTTAAGGGATAGGCTCGTACTGTGAAACTGTGTAAAACGTTGATGTGATTTAAGAATTGTTGGAAAGAATAGAATTTATTTATAAAGTATTTTAAGATATAATATATTGACGTAAAATCGGTAAGTTGGTTCTACAGTTTTCAAATTTCTAAAAGTATAAATTACCAAAACACGATAGAAGGAAACTCAAAGAAAGTGTTTAACAGAATATCCTGTTGTCCACGATTGTTATGGATATGGTGATCACGAATTTGCAACAACAACGTCAAACTACGGAGCAATTGCGTCGCGAAGCAGCTTTGAAGCGAATCACAGTCAGCAAAGCTGTGGAGGATATTATGAAGTACATCACAGAACATGAACAAGAGGATTGTCTCTTGGTTGGTTTCTCATCGCAAAAGTCTAATCCCTTTCGTGAAAAAAGTTCATGTACCATTTTTTAAGCTTGCATGTTTAAAATGAAGAGAAGAATCGTTTATATTTCTTAACTAACTATTCAAATTTTATGACTTCATCATGTAATATTTTCATGAAAAAAATAGAAAATTGTCAATTATCTTATTATTTTCGTGTACGAAATATTTGACTTTTGTAATGGATATGTTTAATTTATTGTACTATTAAGTAGACATTGAAAGTATTTGCATCATTAATATTCTGGCTTTCAATTAATTGAGTCAATTTGATAAATTAGAGCCATTATTATTGCTTGTATACGTGAGTGCATCTATTTTTGTATGTAATGAATGTGTTTGTGAAGAAGAAAATCTCAGGCACAGTTTGCAAGTCCGAGTTGTTGCCATTTTGTCAGCCTAAAAATACATATACATAAAATATTTTACATATATATATATATATATATTCATAAAACTGAGAGACTATTTTATACAGTGTTGAATTTGTAAAATTCTTAAGAAATTATATGTGTACTAATGGCAACCAAATAAATACCTGATGTTAACATAATCTATTTATGGATTATATTTACAAAATCATTATTAGAATTAAATATTTCAAATGTCTTTTGTATGATAAAATAAATATACATTTATATAATTTATATCGTCAAATATACAAAAAAGACAACAAAACACATAAGAAAGTTGAATTGTATTAAAATAAAAAGATATTATAAATATAAACTTTGAATTTGTATCTTCATTATATATATATATATATATATATATATAATTGGTCCCAAAAGTATCCGCCATCTTGTGTATCGAGTGAATTTTGTGTACAATTGTAGGTATAAAGTATATAGGCAGTGACGTACAATTTTGATTTTCTAGCAACAAATTTTATCATAACATTCAATTGTATACAATATAATCGAGAAACCGGTACATTGTCGAGACAGTTTATGGGGACATGAAAACGTATCTTAATGACCTTAATGGTAGATGTAATTTTAAATGTTTTAAGAAGAAAGATTTTACTGTTCGCAACTTTATTGTTTCTCATTCAGCATAGCTAGTACTGGAGTCGGCTGTGATAAAACATAAAACATATGCATTTACAATATGTAATAACTTGCAATGTAATGTTGGTGGTAAACTGTAAACATAACCTTGACTTTCATGTGTTATCTATCTGACTATGTAGGAATCGTTAGGAAGTAATAAAAAGTACGTAATATATTAAAATTCATGAAACATAATTACGAAGTATGGGTTTCCAATAAAGTATTTTTATTTGTATAATTAATATAATTAAATATTTTATTTACAGACATCAAGCATGTTTTCTGTTAGTTTGGTAACATTAGATAGTTACCAATCGGTTCCTATACCTAATATGGATATAACATTTTCACATTTTCGTGGGTCAGACGTTAGGCAAGTTCCAGTCATTAGAATATTTGGGTCTACTCCTTTTGGTAAATTGCAATATTATTTGAAAGGAATTTGTTGGTAAAAAATAATTTCAAAATTATATTTTTTCTGCATTATATTTAGGAATAAAAACATGTTTACATATACATAATGTGTTTCCATACATTTACGTACCATGTACAATAAAAGACAATGTCGATAGTTTCATGTATAAATTAGCTACAGCTATAGATTCTGCAATCAATGCATCTCTGGGATCAACAACGTCTAGCACTCAACATGTTTATAATGTTCAAAGAGTTTCTGGAATGTAAGAGAACATTTACATACATTGTCTATGTTAATATATTTTATTATATGAAATGTTTGTTTCAGTCCTCTTTATGGATTTCATGAGAAAGAACATTTATTTTTAAAAATTTACTTTTATAATCCAGTAATGGTTAAGCGAGCAGCTAATCTTTTAGAAGTAAATAATCTCTGTATTGATAAGTATTGTGTTCTTAGCTGTAGATAGTGTCATGATGGTAATTAATATTTTATTTTAGAATGGTACAGTACTTAATCAAAATTTACAACCATACGAAGCTCATATTCCTTTTATTCTGCAATTTATGATAGACTACAATCTTTATGGTATGAGCTTAATAAATTTAAAGAACGTTAAGCATAGACAACATACATGCACAGAATCAAAAGAAAATTTCCAGGATGAAAACTTGTCATGTTTTTCTAATTCACAAATGTATTTTCCTACATCTGTCATTAGACAGAGTACATGCAAATTGGAAGTAGATGCGCGAGCAACTGAAATACTTAATAGGCAAGAAATCGAAAATGCTTTAGATTTAAATCCTGGTATTGCAGCAATTTGGAACAATGAAAAATGTAGAAGAGCAGCTGCAGGTTTTCAAGATACTGAATCACAACTATTATATTCAAATACTAATAATAGAGTTTATACTGTAACAGATAATGATATTTATCAAGAGAAAAGATTAGAACAAAGGCTACAAATTATTTCACAGGTATAGTAACAGGTATTTTAAATTTTCAAGGAATTCTTAATTCATTTTAATTTGCTTCTATGTTTAGATCAATGAAACTGTAGCATCAGTAACATCAAATACACTCAGTTATCCTCTAGAAGTAGAAAATGAAGATAATTCAATTAATGCTTCGTACGTGTTAGATCATTTCAAATTATGTACAGTAAATGAAGGAAGTAAAAAAGAAATAGATTTGAACAACCAGCTCCTAAGTTTTGATAAATCTGATATATTGAAACAAGCTTCATCTCTAGATAAAAGCACAGAGGCTAGTATATGTAAGTAATAATATCAAACAGTAAATAAATCTTTCTCAGGATTATGAATAATTTTTTTTGTATTCAAATCGCAACATATCTTATTTATAGTGGATGCTGAAGATATACATTTATTGAAAATGTTAGATAATTTAGCAGGATCCAATGAAGAAGAAAAAATTGTAGATGATGATAGTATGCTGGGTTCTCAGTATTCTATATTGACTAATCAAATCAAAGAGGATAATGAAGACGAAGTTGAAGATCTAAATATTACGAGTCTTGATTTAAATAGTCTTAGTTCGTGGAATTCAGTTACTAAATCGTCTAGTCAATCAAGTATAGCTGAAGTTGAAAATTGCAAAGAAACAGCTACTACGCTCGAAAATGATATTAAAGAGATATTTTTATCAGATTTTCCACAATATGATGGTTCAAATGATTTGCTTTTAACAAGTGGAAAACAATTATCAAAAAATTTGGTCACTAATAAATTAGAAAAACAGAAGGGAACATGTAAGAAATTAAAAACAAGATCTAAAATGTTAATGTTAATGAAAATGTTAAACGAGTCTAAATTAGATCATCAAGATTTAGATGTTTATGATGTAGATGAGATAGAACATGCATTATCATTAATTAATTGTATAAGTTTAAAGCGTACAGCAGATTTTAACGAAAATTATTCTAAACAAATTTATTTTAACAAGTTACATTTCAATATACCGGCACTTGATGGTAATACTGTTGATAGTTCTGATTCTGAATTAGATCAAGATGTTACCATTGATAGACAAGAAAAACGCATTTGTGTTTATAAGTCAAGCACAAAATCTAAAAATGAAGTTAATGTTGTTAATCTTACATTGAAAAAACGGAGACTGGGATTTGAAAACTCTGGTTTAGAGTCTCCTAGTAAACGGTATAAAATCAATTCAGATTTATTACAAAATGAATCACAGTGTACCCCAACCAAAATAAGAGGCTTACAAAGTCCTCATTCTTTATCAAGAAAATATTCTCCACTGAATATAAAGATAATATCTCCAAAAGCAAATAAAAATTTAGAACAAAATTATTCTACTAAAAATGAACCTTGTAGTTCAAAATCAACTTGTATTACTCCAAAACGGAATAAACATCAATTAAAAATGAATTTGCCTTACGATAACGTTTATGGTCTGTCTTCTGAGACAATACGAGGTACGTAATGTACTTTTATTATAAATTGTTTTAAATATATTTAACATTTATTAGATATGCATATATACATATGTGTGTCATATTTTTCAGTGTACTCTGAAAGAAACAGATGTGAAAGTATTAACGAAACGTGTCTTGATAAATGTAACGATATGTAAGTGTAATAAATTTAATATTTCTGTTTTATAAAAGTTTAATTAAACATTTTGTTTGTGAATTTTTAGTGCACGTAGTATAAATATAAATAAGACGTTTATTGATTCAGAGAAAAAGGAATATGATACATTAAAAACAAAATATGTACAACATTTTACACCTAAAACTAATAGAGAGGTTCGTAAACGATTAAGTTTTTTTAATATTAATGAAAAGGAAATCGATTCTATGAAGGATGATATTGATGAAAGTCATTCTGAACATTTGTCTTTAGCAGAGAAAATAATAAGTAAATCATCTAAAAACGATGACTTTGCCAATATGTCTATAATGAATTTTGCTAATCATAAACGTTCCGTAATAACGTGCACAAGGAAGGACGAGAAAATAAATTGTGAACATAAGTTGCTTAATGTATCCAAAAGTAATGCAGATTTATACTTAGAGAATCTTTCGCATAATTCATTGGAAGAGAATGAAGAAGAAAGATTTGAAATACTCCTTGAAGATGAAGAAAATATTTGTAACATGATGTATACACAGTATCTTAACAAGAAATTGGAATCAGAATTAGACAATTTCAATTCTGTATCTGTAGAAACTGTAGGTGATATTACAAAAGATAGATTAGTGACTATTACTACTAAATTTAATCCACCAAATAAAGAAAGAATTATAGACAGCATGAAAACATATGACATTTCGAAATGTAAATCAAGTGGACCATTTTTTAGTAATAAAATTGATCTTATAAAACAAAAAGAAAATTCAAATAAAAACAACATTCATGATTTGATTTCATTTAAATCTAGTTTGAACAGAGTTACAGGTATTAAATTTTGGCGTAGAATTAAAATAAACGAATTTTATCCTTCTGGAGCAAGTATAAAGTCTTTTGATATAAAAAGAGTACTTGCAGGATATAATTCAGTAATAATTCAGCCTCTTATTCATCCACCGACCGCAAAAAGCATTAAAACTTGGTTACAGGCCAAACAATATTTATTAAAAAGAAATAATAAAAATACAGAAATAAGAAATAATTCAAGTATTATAAACAATGTCAAGGGGACAAAATTAAATTTATCAGACTCAAATTGTGATAAAAATATAATAGAACATGTTGATATTGAAGAACATAATACAATTAATAGAACGTTCATTGATAATAATAAAGATAGAAGAGTAGAATTGAAAATGACTAATAGTTCACAATGTTCCGGAGAATCTAATGATAGTCCCAATCCTTCTTTACAAAAAATGCTTGAAAATCCATTATTATATAAAAATAATGATACGCAGCAACGTTTAGGAGTTTCATACGGGCAGATTGAATACACTGTCAAAGAACATAGTGGTAACATTGCAGACGAAAATTTTCAAAATGCCAGAGGGCTATCTGTGGTAAATATTCACTTTGAGATTGAATTTCTCTCCTGTACAAAATAGTACTTCTATATTAAATATTCCTCATATTTCATATTTATATTATTTCAGCATCAATATCTAACACTATTATCTTTGGAAGTGCATGTTGATTCACGTGACAAACTTCTTCCTGATCCAGAATATGATTCAATTAAAGCAATATTCTATGCTATTCATAATGATATCCCATTATCCTCACATACTGAACAAATGGAACATGGTATACATAAAAATATTATTTTCCAAGAATTTTTTTAAGATTCGTGATTAACAGTAAGAATATCGTTTCAGGTGCCATTGTTGTAAATTCTTGTATAGATAATTCAAAATTAAAAACCATTTATTCGATTGGTAGTACATGCCCTACATCATATGTATCAAGCGAAGAGGATTTATTAAAAAGTCTTATAATATTGATTAGACACTGTGATCCAGATATTTTAGTTGGATGGGAGGTAGAATCCCTTTCATGGGGTTACATTCTGCAGAGAGCTTCCTACATTGGATTTAATGACTTCACATGGCAGGTTTCGAGAATTTCAAATGTTACTCCTACATATAAGGGACAAACATCAGACAAAGACAATTTAAATGATGCAAAAATACCAGGTCGAATTATTCTTGATGTTTGGAGAATAATGCGACATGAAATAGGTAAAATAAGTATATATGTTTTAGAGGCATGTAAAATTTACAAACTCGTGAAATCATATGCACGTTTTTTATAGCATTATTGAATTACACATTTGAAAATATAATGTATAATGTTTTACACGAAAGAATTTCGTGTCCTACTTTTCAAACTTTAACTGAGTGGTGGAAACATAAAAACGTAACAATGCAATGGAGAGTTATAATGCATTATGTTACGAGAGTTGTTGGTACTCTGAGAATATTGATACAGCTTGATATTATTGGTTTGTACTATTCATTACAAGATAAGTTTCCATAAAATGACATTGCATACAATTTTACAATCTATTTCATTCTTTATAAATACATATAGGACGAACATGTGAACATGCACGACTTTTTGGAATACAGTTTTACGAAGTTTTCTCGCGAGGCTCTCAGTTTCGAGTTGAGTCGATGATGTTGAGACTTGCGAAACCATTGAATTACATTCCTGTCTCACCATCCGTGCAACAACGAGCTAAAATGCGAGCACCTGAATCTCTACCACTTATTATGGAACCAAAATCTGCATTTTATACCGATCCATTGATAGTTCTTGATTTTCAAAGCTTGTACCCAAGCATTATTATTGCTTATAATTATTGTTTCTCTACTTGTTTAGGACGTATAGAACATATTGGCCAGTGAGTATTGTGTTAACATTTTTAGCTTTCTCATTAGAAGCAAAATGAATGAAAATGAATAGTTTCCTTTTTCTGTTTCTAGTCACGAACCGTTTGAGTTTGGCGCAACTACGTTAAAAGTGACAAAAAGTGCTGCGGAAAAATTACAAGGAAAAATAAACTTCACGCCTTGTGGGGTAGCTTTCGTTAAACCAGAAGTACGTCTAGGAATACTGCCACGTATGCTCACAGAAATTTTAAATACACGACTAATGGTAAAAGAATCCATGAAAATCCATGGAAATAAAAATCGTGTGTTGCAACGTGTTCTTCATTCGCAACAATTAGGTCTGAAATTAATTGCAAACGTTACTTATGGCTATACAGCTGCTAATTTTAGTGGAAGAATGCCCTGTATTGAAGTATGTTTAAAATATACAATATATTAATTCTATATGTGCACAGGTTGCCCATGCAACTGGGAAAAGCTTGTATTCCTAATTGTTTTAGAGATACAGCTTTTTGCAGTTCCGTGGTACATCCTGTATAGAATGGGGTAGAAAATCTGTCCACTTGAAATATTTTCGTATACGACATTTTTTTCGTTATTTAAAAGTGATTAAAATATTTCAGATGCGCAGAATTTCTATTCCATTCTGTATAAAATTAATTATAATTATTATTACAGGTTGGAGACAGTGTCGTTAGTAAAGGCAGAGAAACATTAGAACGAGCAATTAAAATTGTAGAAACTACACCAAAATGGGGAGCACAAGTCGTTTATGGAGATACAGATTCGTTATTTGTCCTTTTGCCTGGAAAATCAAGAGAAGATGCATTTATTATCGGAGCGGAAATTGCTGATACTGTCACTGCAGCTAACCCTCCACCTATAAAACTTAAATTTGAAAAAATTCTACAACCATCGATACTACAAGTAATAACTTACTTTATCGTATTAGTATTTAATAGATTAGTAAAAATATGTAATGTTACTTTAAGAAATTTTTTTATATTTAGACTAAAAAAAGATATTGTGGTTATATGTATGAATTTCTCGAACAAAAAGAACCCGAATATTTAGCTAAGGGTATTGAAACTGTCCGTAGAGATGGTTGCCCGGCTGTGGCTAAAGTAAGTTAAATAATTTAAAATCCCTTTGTAAAATATTAATTTAAAATATAACTAACGGAACTTATTTTACATGTTAGATACTCGAAAAATCATTGAAGATTTTATTTGATACTAAAGATCTTTCCTTAGTAAAGCTGTATGTTACCAGGCAATTTGATAAAATTTTACGCAGAAAAATATCAATTCAAGATTTAACATTTGCAAAGGAATTTCGTGGTTTACGAGGCTATAAAGCCAGTGCTTGCGTACCCGCATTAGAATTAACACGAAGATTAATTCGGAAAGACCCTCGAGCAATACCTCGTACAGGAGAACGAGTACGATACGTTATAGTAGCAGGTGCACCAAATCAACCGCTTATTCACTGTGTGCGAACTCCCATGGAAGTGATTCTAGATGAGGGCTTAAATCCAAATTCTATATATTATATAACGAAAGTGATTATACCACCCCTTAATCGATGTTTAAATCTAGTTGGGATTGATGTTAATACATGGTACAGTAATACATGTTTCTTTTTACATAACAAAAAACATCTTTTATTTTTAAATTTATAATGTATTATTCTAAAGATTGAATTTACACTTTGTTCCAGGTATAGGGAAATGTCCCATCGACAAACACTTGATAAAGCAGCCAGTTTCTTTACAGATAATCAAAAGTTAACTATTCGACAATTTTTTAGTTCTGTCATGTGTGTCGTTTGTGGAGATCAAACGCAGAAGGATATTTGTACCAATTGTATGACAAATTCAAGTCAAACGGTGACTATCCTGCATGAAAAAATGAGATGGCTGGAACGAACTCATTCCGAATTTAACGCAGTAAATATATGTACAACTTTTATAAATATAAATATAAATTTTTGTATTTTTATTTAAATCTTGTTTTTAGATTTGTCAGTCTTGTACTGGTTACTTGGAGGATGCAAAATGCGAATCATTAGATTGCCCGGTTTTATATCGTTTAGCTCAAGCTCGAAGAGATCTCATTCAAATACCTTACTTAAACAATATTGTTTATAATGGTGAAATTCACCTTACAGAAGAAAGGAACATAAAACAATAGAAGTTTGCATATAGCTCGAAGCTCGGATTAGGTGCGTCAAGGCATCAGAAAATTTTGGTGAAGCCTAATACCTGTTAGTATTTCTCACAACGTATAAAGATTACTACTGACTTCTGCCAGCCTCCGTTGGCCTCTGCTGGTCTCTGCTGGCCTCTGCTGGCCACTGCTGATCTTCGTTGACAACTACTGACAAGATATATATGTATTAAAGCTTCGTATAATGTAAATCTATGGCAATAAATGATATAATTTAAAGAATTCTATGTGTTCTCATCATTTTTACCTTTCTTTTCCACTCCCTATTGTTCCCTTAGCTATAAGATACATGTCACCTGTTCGCAAGGCTGCCCCAGCATTTTGGAAATGTTCCGGACACTTTGGAAATTCGAATGACAAAACGCTCAA
The DNA here is from genome assembly GCF_051014445.1 of Colletes latitarsis. Classification (NCBI taxonomy): domain Eukaryota; kingdom Metazoa; phylum Arthropoda; class Insecta; order Hymenoptera; family Colletidae; genus Colletes; species Colletes latitarsis. Next base: position 43,504,563 of record NC_135136.1, on the reverse strand, counting down.
GTTTGTCGTGGAATAGTTTGTTATTTTCAACGATAGATGGCGCTTATTTTCGACCTCAAACCCCCTGGTGCTAAAACGCCCAAGTTTGTCGTGGAATAGTTTGTTATTTCAACGATAGATGGCGCTTATTTTCCGACCTCAAACCCCCTGGTGCTAAAACGCCCAAGTTTGTCGAGAAATCCATCTAGTATGGACGATACGAACTATTCCACGACAAACTTGGGCGTTTTAGCACCAGAGGGTTTGAGGTCGAAAAATAAGCGCCATCTATCGTTGAAAATAATAAACTATTCCACGACAAACTTGGGCGTTTTAGCACCAGGGGGTTTGAGGTCGAAAAATAAGCGACATCTAGCGTTGAAAAATTACTTCGGGTAGCTTTGGAGAATCGAGAGAGAGAGAGCATGTGTCAGTTTGTCTTTGTCGACTTTCCGAAACTCCTCGAGCTCACGTACGCGTGATCTGGCATGGTGTACGTTAGTGGAATGAGGAATTCCCGCTTGCCAGTGCACGGTGCACCGTGCAATCAGTAGAATCCCCAAAGGAATCAGTAAAACCCCTAGAAGCCTATACCCTTGAATTTTGCTACTATTAGCCCTCTAGTGATGACTTTTGGAAAGGTTATTACTAGCATCATTCTATTTTATTTATGTTACCTATCAGTATTTGGTAGTTTATGATTTCCCGTAGGAGAAGAGTAGTTGTTCATGCTTTTTGCTGGAAACTTCAATTAATCAGTTGAATATAATGAAGTTCTACTCGTTAAATTTGAAAAATATGTGGATACAAAATCTGTATCATAGTTAAAATACATGTATTTTTCTTAGAAATTGCATTTGGTGTCATCTCTTATAAATGATTTTCCCGCGCAGTGTTATTTTGAAAGTAACGACTTTTAATTAAGTGATAAATAAGCGATTCCATCGTCAAACAGTAACCTATTGAAATTTAGAAATTATCATTTCTATGTAGATTAGCTGACTGTGTTATTTATAAAGAAATGTTGTTTTAATTACGTTAAATGTCGTATCTAATTAGCATCATTATGACTATTCGTTTCGCCGACATCCTACAAATCGCAATATTAACATAAGCATTGCGATCGAAATTTTGTTGAACATGTATTCATAAAGAAAAAAGTTTATACAATAATTTTAATATATAATTTCCGTCAAAGTCTATCACGACATTACGAAAAAACACTCAAAAAATTCGTACGTATTAATGATTGTTTTACTTATTTACACATGTTTAGTATTATGAATATGTACTGTTGTTTTACCAATCAAACGCACAGATATTCTTATTATAACACAATGTTATATATTGTATCATGCTTTACATGTATATTAAGTATTAGTTTTTAATGTATTTTATTTGTAAATTCATTATGTGATGGATTTTTTTAGTAGATACAATGTCGAAGCGTAATAAATTACCTAGCAGTAGAATTTGCTGTTTCTGTGGGTTATCAGAAGACAATGAACTAGAGTTTGGAAAGTTCTACAAACATGGTGATATCGTTACCCATTATTATTGCTTGGTATAAACTTTACAACACAATTTACATATAAATAAAAATTTAGATAAAAATTTGGACAGTGTAGCATGTATACAAGTGTTTTAAATATGTTTAACAATTTATAGCTTCTATCATCAAACATGGAACAAAAAGGAAGAGATAACGAAGGTATTTTAGGGTTTTTAGCATCAGATATACGTAAAGAACTTCGTAGAGGAAAAAGATTGGTAAATAATTGTGTAAACATAACTAGAAAAATGGAGAAAAAAACTCAAATTGTCATAATTGAAATGTATGTTTTTATTTTTTAAGGTATGTTCGTATTGTAAGAAAAATGGTGCTACTTTAGGATGTTGTAATACCAAATGTAAACGAATATTTCATTATCCTTGTGGGCTAAGGGCTGGAACCTTAAATCAGTTCTTTGGTGAATTTAGGTAAATAGTTTTCAATTCGTCTTTTGTTTAAAGTTTAATTTTTTCAGAAATGTAAATATTATGTCATAATCGTTTAGGTCATTTTGTAAACACCATAGACCAAAACAGAAAATAGATCCTCAGATAAAAAACGAATTGGCAAACACCAGTGATACGAAATGTTACATTTGTTATGATAGTGTAAACTCTGGTGATATAGTTAATACCATATGGGCACCGTGTTGTAAAAAAAATGCATGGTTTCATAGAAAATGTGTTCAAGTAAGAAAACAATGTAAATTGTTTGATTTTTTGAAGCACATAAAGATGCATATTAAAAAGTACAAACATTTTGTTTTAGCAACTTGCTGTGAGTGCTGGTTATTTTTTTAAGTGTCCCTTGTGTAATGATAAGATAACATTTCAAAAAGCAATGCTAGAGTTTGGTATTTTCGTTCCTAGTCAGTAAGTGAAAAATTAAGTTTGTATATTTTATATTGTATGAATCAAGAGTAATGATTAATAAGATAATTCTTTTTCAGAGATGCTTCTTGGGAACTTGAGCCAAATGCGTTTCAGGAACTTTTACATAGACATGATCGTTGTGATGCTCCAATATGTCTCTGTCCTAAAGGTAGAAAATATACAAGTTTTAATGCGTAAGTGAAAATATGCTCTACGTTTTGTATGAGGTGTTCTGTAACTGGTGGTACAACTGGAAAGTAGTAAGGGATAAAAAATAAGTTGAAACATAATTCATGTAGTATCGTCCTCTTTCCAGTTGTACTTTGTGTATATAGAAACAAGCATCCTATACGATCAAACAGGACATTTTTTATTTCTTTTATTACATTTTAAAAATATATTTGGATAGAAAGTGGGAGTTGGCACTTTGTCGAAATTGTGGTTCCCAAGGAATTCATATGGCTTGTGGACAGCTAAAATGGGCGAATCCTGTTTGGGAATGTTTAGACTGTATATCTATACTAGGTAAGTAATAAATGAATAGCACATTTTTTATTAATAAAACTTACCAATAAACTTAATTAGAAATGAATTTTCTGTTAACGTTTTATTATATTTTTCCTTTTTTGTAGGTAAATCCATGGAAACTACCAATTCAAATTCAACTGGAAGTACATTACAGTATGTATTGATTTATTTTCGACTATTTATTAATTTTAAGTAATTAAGATTATTAAAATATTAATACGAAATTGAAACAGTAAATACATTAGTAGTTTTCAAGTCTGGATATGATAGGAAATTTATTTTTAAAACTTGTTATATTTAAAACTGTTTGATTAGGAATGATTCTGACTCTGAAGATAGTGAAAGTGATATTTCTGTTGGAAAAGAGTCACCTGTACCACTTACGTCAAATGTACCAGTTCCTAGTTCTACATCGTATATGTCTACTATGAAACAACGTCCTGGTCCACAGACATTCAAAATAAAACAGCAACTTAAAGCAGCTAGGGAATTGCAAATGTTATTATAAGTTCATAATTACTACAATTTAAGTACATTATGTTGAAGTTTTTAATGTGTAAAAAAAAGCATATTTCTTTGTTAACCAGGATGCAATTGAGCAACAGTAGTAAGCAGGGAACTAGTGTAAAAAAAGGTACAATGTTAAATTTCATGCATCCAGAGGAATCTACAAGTACTAAAGAAACTTCTATGACTAAATCAGAATTATTAAAAAATGAAGTATTCCACAAATGCAGTCAACCTGTTAATTTATTGACTGAATATTCCAAGTCATTATCAGCTACATCAAGTGATAATGTAATCATGCTTGATAGCGATGACGATGTTATAGAGGTAATATGTAAGGTCATTTAAATATTCCCCGTTAATTAAATTGTTCTATTAAGTATATAAAATACAACAATGGTGTCATGTATTTATATGTTCATAATGATACTTGCATATATTTTATAGATTGTTAATGACAATACGCTAGACGATACACTAATTATCCCTAGTGTTAATGGAACTGAAACAAAGAATTTATCTTCATCTAAGAATAATACCACAGAAGTAAAAGAAAATTGTATAATACGAAATTATGGTCTGCTTACAGTAGGGAAATTAGTACAAGAAAATAATTTGAAGCAAAATTATGATAATAATTTCTTGACGAGTAACTTGAATGTTACTGCAGATGTTTCAAAGGAACACGTTTTACAAGGTGTTGTAAAATCTGATATTTTAGATGAAACGATACAGCTGAACCAAGAAACTGAACATAAATCTATTGACATTTTTTCAAAAATCAAAATTACAAATGTAATGTCTTTGACGCCTGAAGAATTTGAAAATGTATCACCTGCCGTGGAAGAACAAAAGAACAACAATATTGAGTGCTCGAGATCAGAAAATAGTAATGAATTGTTAAATAATAATTCAGTGTCTCAGTCTTTACTCTCACAAAGTGATTGTTTGGTATCACGTTTAAAAAGAAAATTTGACTATACTGTAATGAATCCAACAACTTCGCCCGAAGAGGTGTCTAAAAAAATAAGAAGAGACCTCAATACGCACAAAGAAGAGCAACAGTCTCTTGTATTTAAAAATACTATAAATACTGAAAGCTCGGTTGCGTCTGTAAATAATGTTTCAACCTCTACGTTTGCCAAAAATGATCTACAAATTGACAATAATAAAAAAAATGAAACTTCGGCAGCTGTATCTAATATAATAAACGGAGATCGGTCACACATGCAGATCATACAGTCTTGTGATACGAATAATTATGCAGTAAATGAACATACCTATAATACAGAACACTCTATGGTGGGAAAGGGCATATCATGTGATGTAAGTGCTATACCTACAAATTCATCAGAATATAAGAAAAAAGTCAAGAATAATGTTACAAATGCATGTAATGAATATGCGGATAAAACGAATGCAATACCCAAAAATAGGAAAATTGAAAAATACCCAAGAAACGTAAGTAATATGTTTTGCCTATTTCATGTTGAAAGTGAATGCAATAATATTAATATGAAATATTTTTTATATATTATTTGCACGAAAAGGTATAGAAGTATTGAATTTTAATCACTTTGCTCTGTACCCTGTGCAATATATTATATGTAAATGTGAATAATGTTATAAAATTAAAATTAGAATTATTAACCCTTAAATTGTTTGCTCTGTTAAGATGCACGTTTTTTATGTAATACACCATTTCTTTTATTTTCATATACTTTAGTTAGATAGTATTATTGAGTTATTCCATGTGTAGTTTTTCAAAATTGTTTGGACGGAAAAGAAATAAGAACAGATGTAATATAATTGAGAATGAAATTAAAAAAATTTAATTTATTTGTGTCTTGAATATATATGAAACAGAAGTCACGTTATTTATGGAATGACCTAATATGTATATCATGAAGAAGATACTGCACTTATTTCTAGTACTTTAGTTAATTAATACAAATAAATGTAAACACAATTGTTATATACTGCAGTTTAAGGGTTAATTTCTTGAAAAGTAGGGTACGGGGATATTGGTATCACCAATTTGTTTAACAAATAATATGTATTACTTGTCAAATTATGGAAACAAACATAAATATGTATAGCATAAACAAGTATAGTTTACTAATAAACATTTTTAATGAAGATTTAGGTCCTCTTTAGTATAAGCAATTGCATGAGCAATATTTGGCTTCAAGAAGAATTTAAAAAAAAAGATTATAACTGATACTGATGAACATACTAGTGCAACAAAGATGAAATAAAAGAATCTTGGTCGTTGGTACATGATCCAATCGTGTTTCATTATTAGAGTTGATGTTCAGTTTTTCTTACTAATATGAACTGCAAATTTGGTGGTTTGACCTTGCAGGTCAAATGCTATATTTATGTAATCTATTGTATTAAAGAGGACTTGGATTTTTTATGAAAACGTTTGTTATTAAGTTATACTTGTTTATGCTATTCGTGTTCATTTCCCCGTACCTTCTCTTGAATGTATAACTTGGAATTCTAACAGTGTGACGGGGATGCAGGCACCAGTCCTGCTGCTAAATCAGGATATAAAAGCTTCACAAAGGCTACAAGAATCGATACAGAAGAATGTATCAAATTGGATCACTTCCAGTCACAATCGGATAAATCACACAGATCGGATCAGCGGAAATCAGAAAACGATACGGAGATGTAAGTAATAGAAATGGTATTTAACACAACTAAACATGTGTGTAACACTCGAAACTGTTCAACATTTATCCGGAACATTTTTTTATATCATGAATATATTCTAAGATTTTCGCATGGATTAATTTAAATTGATCAATCTGTATATATTAAATTGTATGCTTTTTTTTATATTCTCATACGGATAAAAAATATTTGGTAAGTAATTTAAAAACTTAAATCGTACATTGCGAATATATAAAGAATTTCTATGAATTGTAGGGCAACCATTTCAATACATAGGACATCAAATGCCACGTACAACGATGTTTTCTACGAAAGAAGGAACAGAAACACTGAATATAATTACTCTCGATTAATACCGGAATACGTACGTTTACGTGACCTAAAGTTTCGTGTATATAATACGAATAATTTACAGGTAGCACAATATTTTCATTGTATATATATTTATTATCATTATTTATATAGGGTATATACGAGGTATTTATACCAGATAATTATATGTTTTATAATTGTTATGCAGATGACTTTATACAATAAGTTTTCTGTAAATATTAATATGGAAAATACAACAAATACGAAAAAGAACACTAAATTCGATGCATCTATACGAAAGGCTGTTCAACAAAAAGTTTTTAAAATGCAAGGTGAAACTTCTTCAAATTTTAAATCAGAAGATGTTTTACATCGACTTTCGCCGGTCTGTAATAAAGACAAGAGCAAGTACGGTGCGCTTATTAATGATCAATCCGAAAACTATCGTGATGATGCAAAAGAGAATCTAGATCCAATAATAGCACCTTGTAAAAGTATTACAGATGAATTAGTTACGAGTACAACTTTAATTACAAATAATTCAATTATTTCTACGAACAGTAATAATCAAAGTCAAGATGGAAATTCAACGCATTTTGCATACAACGCGTCTAAAGTGATCGAAGAGGATAATAAATGGCGTAATCGAGAGAATTTAGTTAATAACGTTAATATGGTTGACAACGCTGAGAGTACTTTTGATGTAGAAGAACATATTAATGTAACATCATATGCGACTACACATTCTACTGAAAAATATTTTAGAAATAGTAGCGATATAATGCAAAATATTCAAAGTTTAAATACTGATCATATAACAAGTAGTATAGCCGGAAAGCGTAGCGTCAAAGTAGGTATAAGAAACGATTCTTTTGATTCCACGAAATTGGTTCAACATACATTGTGTTTTGAAGATCATATAAACTGCAAAACGGAGAATAAAACCAGAAATATGATCGAAACATGCTTCAAGATAAGTATTGATTTAAAAAAGATAAAAAACTTCATCGATGATAATCCAGATTTATTCTTTACATGCAAAAAAGAGAGTGACGAACGATGTCTCGAAGAAGTAGATCGTTTAAAGGGACGTAATGATATAGCAGAAAGAATTAATATATCAACAAAACATGTTAAACATTCAGCAATAGATGAATCAAACCGTTTTGAGAATCTTACATTAAGCTTGCCGATAAATAAAGTAGTAGAATTGAAAAATCAAACAAATGAAGATAATAAAAAAATTGAAGATACGATAACTATAGAAAATGTACTACAAGGCTCAAGACGTAGTAAAAGTTCATCGTTTAATAATCAAAAACGTGATTTACAGCGTTGTCATTTAGAAAAACAATATATTTTAAATAGGTAACGTAATATAAATATGTATGTATATAGAATAAATATATTTAAAATTTCTAAAAGTATTAGTCTAAACAAGTCATTGGAAAAAACTGCATTTATAAAAATTAGTAACATATAATAATAAGTATAAAATTTTTGTACGTAGTATCTACAATTTTAGTAATATTACAACTATTTGTCTAACTTGTAAAAACGCACGTGCGTATATATAAATGTAATTAATTTACTGTATTATTATTTTGAAAAATACTATAATTAGTTATTGTACTTTTTCAATAGTAAATGGAAAAAATTGTCCGTATATCCTCATACAATAAACATTCAATTCTACATATATGAAATTGAATTTTTGACACTATGGTATCGCGTCTGCATATGCTACGGATTTTCTTTTTACCGAATATTTTGATTCAGTCTAAATCTTACTTACCACGCCAGTACTGTTACATAAGTATAGCAAATATCGTCCCAGTTTCGATAATGGTTTAGTTACTCGGGAATTGTTGCGGCGTACAGGAAAAAGAGGCTCGTGAAGACGATGAAATTCATCTTTATTAATTATGGTATTAAATATATCATAAATTAATTCTTAATGCTTTGAATATTGCATACATTTTTTAAATAGTTGTAATTACTAATTTAATACTGAATTTACAAACATCGATTGCACATGTTCTTATTGGAGAACTCGTCACGTTGACAGGTTCCGCAAATCTAGTTTTTTAAAATAGTTTAAAGACTTTTAATGTAAATTTTTAGAAAGAAACCTATTTGTTATTCAATAAAGAAATAACTTTGAAAAATAGAACTTTAAAACTAGCTTTATATAGTATTAATTTTAAGTTCAAAAGATATAATTAAATGGTAATTATGAAGTACATAAAAAATGTTGCAAACCAACAGATAAATAAGAAAGTGAATATATTATATTTATTTGAAATATAATACATTTTTCACTGAAATTATATACCAAAATTGTCTCCTTTGAAGTCATCTTCGGGTGTGTTAATTATTTTAAATTTTTGTCATTAAAGGGGTCTAATAACTGCGACCAAAAAGCGTATAAAATTTTGGTTTGTTCTGGCAACTGGGATAAATGCAGTTTTGTGTATCAAGTGGTTTCGATGTGCTTGGTTGTTCAAATGGTATGCAAAGACTTTTTGCACCCATTGACAATGTTTCAGGTTCTTCTCCTGTATCCTCCCTACAGATATAAAGAAATAAATACATATAAACACAAACACGCGCCGTAAAACCATTTCAGTAAATATTACTAATGTAACAATTTGTTTTGGATACCGTGCGCTATCAGCTTTAATGTTATCTTCACACGAACAGTCTCCACAAAACGGTGATAGCAGCATGTTCTTCTTATTGAGTTCTGTACAAAAGTCACTCCAATTGTCTACACATTTGATATGCTCATTTAAATTTATTCTTGCTCTGTTAAAAAGAATTTATATCAACGAATTAAGTAATTATTAATTATTAACGATTGTACATACATAAAACCTTTTTATAAAAATACGTACTTGGAAAATAGACTTGATTGTATATTAGTCAATACCGTATGTAATGTTGTAAGCACTTTTAATCTATCAACTTCAATTCTTTCGGAAGTATCTCTGCGTACAAATGTGACTTGATTCTTTAATAAGTCTTTTGGACCTAATTCGATTCTAACAGGTACACCTTTCAATTCCCAGTCGTTAAATTTCCAGCCTGGAGTACGATTTTTACGATAATCAGCTTTTACTCTGAGCGTCTTATCCGTCGACAATTCATGAAATAATGCGTTGCATTCCTTAAACAACAATTCTCTTTCTTGAGATGTTGTATTTGCTGTGATACCACACGGTACTATGATAGCTTGAATACAAGCTACATTTGGTGGTAGTACTAAACCTTTATCATCTCCGTGAACCTATGAGTAAAATATAAAGCTTTTTGAATATTTTTATGCTGAATATTTTTATGTTAAGACAAAGGAATATATACCATTATCATAACTCCAATTGTTCGAGTCGTTAAGCCCCATGAATTTTGATACACGAATGTCTTCTCGTCTCCTTCTACGGCACCCTCTAATTGTATATTAAACATTTTAGAAAAATTTTGCCCAAGGTGGTGACTCGTTCCTCCTTGTATCGCACGACCGTTCGTTGGGATAAAAGCCTCGACCGTGGTGGTATAATCGCCACCGGCAAACTTTTCTTTTTCAGTTTTACGACCTTTAACAACAGGAACTGCTAATAAGTCTTCGTATACTTTGGCGTACAAATTTAAAATTGTCATTACTTCTTCATCTGCCTCGGCTTTAGTGGCAAAAGCGGTATGGCCTTCCTGCCATAAAAATTCTCTCGTACGTAAGAACGGTTTAGGGTCTTTGAATTCCCATCTCTGTAATAAAATACGGCGAATATTTGTTATTACATTGGTATTTTTAATCACAAACCAATAACTTTTTAAATTTAATGTTTAAGGTTCAAGAAACGAAAAAATCGACTCAGTTAAGGAAAAAGGTTCCAGGAACGTGAACTCTTATTTTCTCCATCACACCATTACTTTTATTGAACGAAATTTTCATCCAAGCATCCAAACTGTCGGTCAAAGCTAGAAAAATTTCCTTCAACGGAGTAACTGACGATAGGTTTTCCAAGTCGATTCTTTCGCTTGCTGTACTTCGGTCAATTTCATTTAACACCTACCACTATGTTATTCCATTGATTAAGTTTTAGAGGTAACTCGACACCTGATTTTAACCATTTGGCATAGGCCGGGTACATTACAGTTTCCGATGTCGGTCTTATAGCAATAGGTTCTGCTAAATCTGATTCTCCACACTTTGTGACCCATGCGACTTCAGGTGCAAAATCTGTTATGTGAGTTTGTTCTTTCTCTAATACTGAACGTGTAACAAAAATAGGAAAATAACATTCTTGGACGCCTAATTCTGTTATTTCTTTATCAACGTATTCCTTTATTATTTTCCATATAGCAAAACTCCATGGACGAAGTATATAACAGCCTGATACGTCGTAGTATTCAATCATACCACTTTTAGTAATAATTTGAGAATACCATTTAAAGAAATTTTCTTCTTTCTTTGCTTCTATTCCTAATCTCGTTCCAGTTTTTTCAGTATCTGTATCTTTTATACTTTTGGCTTTAACTATTTCTTTGTTCAAATCATTCTTCTGTTTTCCAGTCTTAGAAGTATCTTCTTTTTTCTTCTTTTTAGATATCGTATCAGACTGTTGGGATTTTTTATCAATTAATGCTTTATTTCCCTGTTTCTGTATGCTTTCTGAGAGTTTATCGACATTAATTTCTTTTTTATTTACATTAGTTGCTGGAGTAGTACACGGTTTCCATTCTTCGCCAGTTGCAGCTTTGAAATCACTTTTCAATTTTAAAAGTAACTTTACTTCTTGATCGATTATATCTTTTTTTGCTTTCGAAGCTTTTATCTGCCTTACTTTGTTTCCTTGTTTCTCTATTTCCTTGGATATTTGTTCACTATTAATTGTTATATCAGTCGATGCTTTTTGAGGTCCTGGTGGCATAACAGTACTCGACGAATTCGAGTCCTGATCAGTCGTACATTTGTAATCTGCTTGCAGAGCAAGAACCTTTTCTACTTTCTTTTCTTTTTTTAATTCTGTCAATACATTTTTATTTTCTGTATCTACCCAATCAGTGCCTGTCTTATTTTTATATTCTGTCTTTAAATTAGAAAGACGTTGCATTTCTTGATTTATCTTTAGCTGTAGTTCTTTGACTTTACTTTCTTGCTGTGTAATGTCTTCGGATAATCTTTTTTTGCCAGAATTTATGGACGTCGTTTCTGGCGTTTTATCTAAAGCCATTCCTGGTACCCAATCTGTTCCAGTACACGTTTTATAATCAGCCTTTAAATTCAGAAGAACTTTTACTTCTGCATCAATTGTAACTTTATCTGCTTTTTTGGATTTTAAATTACGTACTTTTTCACCTTGACCAATAATAAGTTTATTCAGTAGATTTGCATTTTGCACCGTATCCTACAATATAATAATATTAATAATACAGACATTGTAACACACACACATCATTAATTTACGATTATGAAATTATGAAATCGTGCATACATTTTTTTGAGAGGATTCTTTCGTAGAAATTATTGGTGTAGCAGTATCCATTGATGCAGATTTTGCTGTGTTTACAGAATGCCCATCTGGTATATGAAATAAAATTAAAGGCTGTTCCCTGGAAGAAAATGGACTGGCTGGCGCATAGGGTACATCGCATCGAAAGAATCCTTTCCTTTGTAATTGAATTATTTCTCCTTCTTTCACACGTTTCAATTCCACTTCTCCAAGCATTTGTACCTCCGTCTAAAATATTTATAGATTTTGTAATATCAATTTATATTACATAATAGTACATTTATAACCACTGTAAAAATCGAAAACTTACTCTTGTATTCTTTGCAACAAAATTTGTGAAAATATCATTCTTTCCCAAAACTGGTTTATTTATAATATGATCAAAGTAAACAGCATAACATGAAATTGGTTTAACCGTATTAATATCACTGTCAGTTTTATCAGAAGGTATTGCCAACCATGTGATTTTCAATGTATTTTTATAATCATTATTCTCTAAATTTAATTGTGCTAACACTTTCTTAACAACACCGTTCTCCTTTTCAACTTTGTTTATCATTATGTTGCCCCAATTAATAAAGGTTGTATTTTGACCTTCGACTAGCACATCTGCATCATCTCTTTCTATGTACAATAATGAGCTTGTTAACACTTGTTTAGTACCTTTTAATGAATCTTTTGGATGATTCTGAACAGTCATCCAGCCTTCTTTCGCATTATCTATATATACTGGTACAAGTTTATCATAATCCATAGCAGTATACCTAAAAAAAGCGATCGTTGTGCAAATGATTTTTATATTTCTATATAAATAATGATGTTTTATGTTATGGCATACCTAGTAGCAATGGGATCAATTACTTTTTTATTAAATGCCCATATTTTGTCCCACTCCATAAAAACGACAGATCGTGAACTACCTTGAGCAATTATAAACTGCTTTAATCCCTCAACAGTCATTCCTCTTCTTAAAATTCCTCTTACTGTTGGGAAACGCGGATCATCCCACCCATCGACTAAACCTTTATCAACAAACCAAGTTAATTTTCTTTTAGACAAAACTGTGTTAACCATGTTCAAGCGAGAGTATTCCCATATATATGGACGTTTCAATCCCAGGGCATCGATTATCCAATAAAATTGAACATCTCTGTCGTGATATTCTGTTGTACGTAACGTATGTGTAACATTTTCAATGGCATCAACAATAGGACAAGCAAAATCATATGTTGGATACACCCTACCGAGAAAAGAACATGTTTTGTATCAAATTTGAAAGAAAATCTGTGCATCTATTTATTTCTTCAAAGCTTTAGATATCTAATAGATACTTGTATTTTGTTCCTGTTCGAGGATGTGGCTCTGGTTTACATCTATAAATTGTTGGATCTCGTAAACATCCATTTGCTGATTCATAATCAATTTTTGCTCTGACACAACATTCCTGACCTTTGGAAGTACCCTGTTGCATTTCATTCCATATTTCAAGATTTTTTTCAACAGCTAAAACAATAAACGCAAAATACATTTCTAATTAGTTGTTTTTTTTTTTCATTCAGATATTTAGAGATATTAATTTCTTAACTTACAATTATTTCTATTTGATGACATCAATTTCTGATCACGTTGTTCCTTCATTATTTCAGCAGGAGTGTCATCCACATATGCTTTTCCTTCTTTTATTAATTTAGTACAGTAGTCCAGCATTATATCAAAGTAATCAGAAGAATGTGTAAATCGATCTGGTTTGATTTGCAGTAGTTTTAAATCTTCTAGAATAGCTTTTTCAAATTCTACATTTTCTTTTGCAGGATTTGTATCATCAAATCTCATAATAAGTTGCCCTTTAAATGCTTCTGCATAATACTGATTCAACAAAGCTGCCTTGGCATGACCAATATGCAGGTAACCACTTGCCTCTGGTGGAAAACGTACTACAACCTATTATAAAAGTAAATAAAATTATAAAAATATTCTTCAAAATGTAAAAGTACCGTTACCAATATGAATTACTCACTTTACCCATTTCTGCTCCAGGTAACTCAATGAATTTCCCTTCTTGCTTTCTTTGTCCAGTTTGTTTCTTGGCAATTTTTTCAGATTGCAAATCATTTGAAACAGACATTTTGGCATTCTTTTTAATCAAGGACAATACCTCTACAACAGCAGGCAATGAAAGTATCTGTTTATACCATCTACTTATGTTGGCAAATTGTTTCTCAAACTTTGGAGAAAATTTCTTATCCAAAAGAACACAAAATACATGGATATCGGCTAATGTTAATTTTTTTGAGACCAACCAAGTGGTTGTCATTAATGCATTATCTAAATATTGCAGTGCACTCTCCTTTAATGGGAGAGATTCTAAAAATCCAATTGTAAAAGACAACCAATGATCAACTTCAGTTTTTTCACGAGGATTGACACCACCTAAGTTAAGTATATAATAGAAACAAATGATAAATTATGATTTAAATACATGAAATTAGATATATTAAGTATATATAAACTTACCATAAAGATCTGTATGTGTAGTTCTAGCAAAGTAACGACCAACATCATTGCTCCTTTCTCCTAACACTTTACCTTGGCTATCTGTCAATTGGACATTTCCATTGCCTTTCCAATCGTTGCACCAAACTATCTCGATTGTTTCTTTATTTCGAGATTTAACTACTTCTGCTACTATCAGTGCATCTGTATGAATTAAAAACACATCTATTAATATTATTATATATTAAAAGTACATTAATAATCTTTGAAATACAGGATATTTCATCATTCGAACACGACATTTTATTTAAATTTACATCAGACTTCTTAACATATGCAACATATTAACATATTCAAAATACATTCTACAATAGATATTCATCATTGTCGATATACATGTGCAAAGAAATAAGGTAGAATCAAAATCGCTTGTAAGAAAAGCAATATTGTATGTTTCACTTTAGTTAGCAAATGTTTTCAATGTTTGTTTAAAAAATTATTACTAATGTCACCATAAATTTCGAAATCCACATATATTATATCGTAACTTACCTATTGGAGGATTTCTTGGATTAATTGTAAGCTTATAAATCATTTTTATACGTTAAAATTCAGTTTAAATACTGAAATTCATAAATATGTTCATCCACGTAGGTTAAAATCGCCTATCCATGTGCTCGATTGTACCGGATCCTATCTGATCGTGTTCAGTTTTGAATAGATATATGTATGACGAGTTTTCTGTATAATATCACTAATTTTTACAACAGAAATCAATTCTTAGAATTTTCAAGTACTTGAAAATTTTTTAAATATTGTAGTTATCTTTATCGTTTCAATTCTAATATAATAATATGAAATTATAAGCCTAAATTTACACTAATCATTGAAATACTGATACAATAATTATTATTATACCAAATAAACGGAAACAAATCAGCTATGCTATATTACTGTAATCTCTAATTTTTAATATTTCACAATTATAAACAGCTCTTTAATATTTACAAAAAATAATTAATATATATATTCAAAAAGATATAAGTAACATATAGATATATACATTCTTATCTACTAAATTAGTGGTTCTAATTCGAATGAATAAAAAATTCAATATCTAATCTAAATTTAAATGTAAACTCAAATATTCTTCGTCGTTTTTCTCTATGCGGTTATTTTTCTTTGTTTTTGATTGGATTAATCGCAGCGTAATGTGAATCCTCTTCTTAATAATCCGCGGTAACAAGTATACAGTACTAGATTTTTCTAGGATACATGATATGTACATATGTACATAAAAGAGTCGATTCATTGATTCGTTTTAAATTTTCGCATGGTTTACACGTAATAGTTTTTAGATAAATGTCGAACGGTATCTTAAACGATGTGAAACGTTGATTCGTTTAATTTAATCTACACCTACGTAAGCAGTCCGGTATATAAGAATAACAGACAGAAGTATACGCGAAGGTGGGTCGGTCACCTGGAGATAACTGTAAAATGTCATCAACGAATGTGTGTCAGGCATGGATTTGACGCTCCTCGGTGACACTTGTGGGATCTGTTATCACGTTAATTATATTCTATCGATATTAATTTGATCAGAGAAAGAAACAGCTACCTTGATAACAGCATCTTCTGTCGATTAACTTGAATGTACGTACGATAATTTTCATTTAAACAAAACGCTCGCACTTTATCGGTTACCGTAGGTGCTACTGTTTTTTTTTCTTCTTTCCTTACGTACTGAAAATTCATATGGTTCGAATGCATTACAAATTTTGAAAACTTCCATCTTCACAAAATAGTTTAACGTTATTAATTTGTTATTTGTTAACGTATTTACAATCGCTTAAATATGATACATTTTATTTGTTACTTTCGTATGTGATGATTTTGGGTAATAAGAAAATGTGTTAGCTTACGTATAATTTGCGACAAAAATAACAATTATACGTTTTACGTGAAAAATGAAATCGTAACGGTTGTATTAAATATTTATTGAGTATTTAAAATATTATTGTTTTATTATTAAAAAATGAATCTTCATATGTTACATTAAGTACATACATTATATACTTTCATGTTTGTTAAATTGGTTTTAGATAATAATTCATCATTGTATTGTGAATATTTTGATTTTTCAACCATTAATATTATACACAGAATGCTGATTTATTAATACATTTATGAATTACAGATAATAATATAGATAACATGGAGGGACCAGAAGTAACATTTTTGTTTCAATTTGGTTTAACTCGTGACACTGTTACAGTCGATAGCAGCACATTAACTCTTAAGACCCTCAAAGAATTTGCCTGTGACTTTATAAATGCTAAATGTCCAGAGCATGGTTTAAATCATTTGTTCGAACGATTGCTTTTATTTAAGCATGATTACAATTCTACTAATATTCTACAACTTATCACAAATGCAACAGAAGTTGTTGACGAGACATTGGTGGAAATTGTTTTAACTGGTAAATTTTTTGTTTATATTATACAATATAAATGTCATAACATAAAATAAAAAGTAAAGATAGAAAAATTAATTTATAAAGTAAGCAGTAATTTGGTTTTATTTTAGCACAAGTGCCAAATGAAGAAGTTCCCATTCGTCCTCATGCTTTAACTGTTCATTCGTATAAAGTACCAACATTCTGCGATTTTTGTGGAGAAATGTTATTTGGTCTTGTTCGACAAGGTCTAAAATGTGAAGGTAAATATAAAATAACATACAGTGATGTTGTTGTTTCAGTTAATTAAAATTGTATCGTGCAAATTGATACCTTAATTTTAATATATTTTAATTTTCAGGTTGTGGAATGAATTACCATAAAAGATGTGTTATTAAAATTCCTAATAATTGCTCACATGATGCCAGTCAAAGACGGCGTAGTTCAGCAATGCTGAATGTACCGAGATCACCTAGTCAAGGATCAACTAGTAGTTTGACTAGCATCAGCGATGATAATCATAGTACAAATAATACACCGAATGTGAGCCAAAATAATAGTACTTTGGTAAAATTTTATATATGTAATTTATAATTATTTATTGTTAGTTTGCTGTATTAAAATAATAATCTCCTGTATTCAGACAATACCAAGTATAATGGTTCCAAAACAAACCCGTTCTCCTTCGCTTGGAGGAAGACCAGTTTGGGTTGAACGAGAACTTGCAGCACGTATAAAGATTCCACATACATTTGTAGTGCACACATATACTAGGCCAACTGTATGTGGACACTGTAAAAAGTTGCTAAAAGGTTTATTTAAGCAAGGCCTACAATGTAAAGATTGTCAGTACAATGCACACAAGAAATGTATTGAAAAAATACCTAAAGACTGTACTGGAGAAAATCCACGCGACAATACAGGTTTTGTTTATTTATATTCCATTATCTAGTTGTAATTAATGGAAACGGTTTTAATGAGAATGGTTATGTAGGTAATGAATATCCAGATAGTGGCGTTGGCAGTGAACCAGAAGGTAAATGCGATGGTAGAAATGAAGAAGGTGATGGTGATAGTGATGCTGAATCTCCATCACCCCCTCAACATTCCTCGTTTACGAGAGACGAATCAAAAGCGACAGAGGAGTACACTGTACAAATATTTTTATAATAGAAAATCTTTATGTTACATAACTATTAATAATAAATTAATTTTTAAAAATATTTAATAATAAATAATATTTATTTAGATTATTTTTATAGGATCAAGTTCCAAACAATGATGATATTATTTACGATGAATTTCAAAAGTCAAGACCATCGAGGTAAATTATATTTTATTATCAGTAATATCATTATTATATGTAACTTTATTTTAATAGTTGCAGTTCCACACCAAGCAATAATATTCCTTTAATGCGTATAGTGCAAAGTGTAAAACACACAAAACGACGTGGTTCGAAAGTGTTGAAAGAAGGTTGGATGGTGCACTTTACAAACCGTGATCCAATGGTGAATAATTAATCCACACATATAAAAATAATTATATTAAAAATAGATAAAAAATTGAATTTAAATATTTGCAGAAGAAGAAACATTATTGGCGTCTTGACACAAAAGCCATAACATTGTTTCAAAGTGATAGTAGTTCCAAATATTACAAAGAAATTCCATTAGTTGAAATATTATCAATTGAAGCTGCTAAAACATCTCGTTCAAGTATGTATTTAATAATTATTCCAACTCTTCTTATATTAAAAATATTTAGAATGTTTACATTTTAGGTACAATGCATTGTTTTGAGTTAAAAACTGCCAATATTGATTATTATGTTGGAGAAGATACTTTATACGGGGATAATTGTAGTCAAGTTTCTTCTCCAGAGAGTGGTATTGGAGCTCATATAGCTAGATCATGGGAAACTAGTATTAGACAAGCACTTATGCCTGTAACTACTGTATCAAGCAGTATGTATTTTTGTTTTTGTTATTATGTGTACATGCAATAATTTTATCTTAAACTTATTATCACTTTAGATCAGAAACAGTCTACAGAACCAGAGGAAAATATTACAGATATGTCTCAATTATATGAAATCTATCCAGATGAAGTTTTGGGCTCTGGTCAATTTGGTATAGTATATGGTGGTGTTCATCGTAAAAGTGGTAGAGCAGTTGCCATAAAAGTTATTGATAAGTTGCGTTTTCCTACGAAACAGGAAGCACAACTTAAAAATGAAGTTGCTATTCTGCAGAATCTTTCTCATAGCGGAGTTGTTAATTTAGAACGGATGTTTGAAACTCCAGAACGAATATTTGTTGTTATGGAAAAATTAAAAGGCGACATGTTAGAAATGATATTGAGTTCAGAACTTGGCCGTCTTAGCGAAAGAGTAACCAAATTTCTAATTACACAGATATTGGTAGCACTGAAACATTTGCATAGCAAAAATATAGTACATTGTGATTTAAAGCCAGAGAACGTGTTGCTGAGTAGTGACAGTGAGTTCACACAAGTAAAACTATGTGACTTCGGTTTTGCAAGAATCATAGGAGAGAAAAGCTTCAGAAGAAGTGTCGTTGGTACTCCAGCATATTTAGCACCTGAAGTTTTAAGAAATAAAGGTTACAATCGATCTTTGGATATGTGGAGTGTTGGTGTGATTATTTATGTATCTTTAAGCGGTACGTTCCCATTCAATGAGGAAGAAGATATTAATGAACAAATTCAAAATGCTGCCTTCATGTATCCACCTACTCCTTGGCAAGAAATCTCATCTGATGGTGTGTAATTGAATGATTCAAAATAAACTTCTTTTAATATTTTTTAATGCTAAAATATTATTTGATGTATTTCTCTTTTCCAGCAATTGACTTAATTAATAATTTGTTACAAGTAAAGCAAAGAAAACGTTATACTGTTGATAAGAGTTTACAACACACGTGGCTACAAGTATGTATTCATAGAATCGAATTAGAGGACTGATTTTAACTGTGTATTTATATTTCTTAGGATTATCAAACATGGTGTGATTTACAAGAATTAGAAGCAAAAGTGGGATATCGTTATTTGACTCACGAAAGTGATGATGCTCGGTGGCAGGCATATAGTAATCAGCGCACATGACAGAACTCTTCGCCTATTATAAACATCGAAACATTGCCAAATAACTTGTCAATACATAAAAGTTGGGCTCACTGTGCTCGAGCCACATTACGGCGTCTTATTCGTGCCTGACTTGAACAAGTTCATAAAAGGGAGTACAATTTCATCTTTCATTTTAAATGTTAGATTGTTGATAATAAATAACACATCATTGATGAGCGTATCTTCCAAAATATTTTACATAGAAGGTAAGAATTTTACTTAGTTACAAACATTTTAATCAGACTGCAATATGTAAGATAATTGAACAAAAGATTGTAAAAAACAGCAGCAGCAATGTTATGTATGTATAAAAGTTCAAGAAGGAACTTTAATACTGAACTTGAATATGTTTCAATGTTTTAATACTGTGAATTTTCATCATAGTAAACAAATTACAAGGGACATTTCATAAGATAGTACGTGACGTTTACTACAATTGTTCCTCTCATTATGGGACAAGTATGTAATTAATCTATGCTCTTTCATCATTTTAATACACTTCACAATGCATAATAATATTTCACAAGTAGTTTGTAAGTGCTAATTTCTTAGTATGAATGATACACCATATTTTTCAGCTTAATATAGAATTCAAATTGTAGTATGTTTTATAATTGCACACATTTTGCTTAAATTTAAGGCAAGTAAATCTTTTGGAATTTCTCCGGAATTAATAGAATAATAAGAGTATTATAGAAGCTATCTCGAAGCTCAAATTTTTATAGATTAGATCTCTATACATAAAGTTATGCTACATAAAATTACATTTACTCTTCGCATTTTCTCGAAAAAAATATCTGATTTTAGAAATTGAAAGCTTTGATGTCTATAACTAAAGTCTGTTTTTTCAATAACATAATTCAATAGGAAAACTTATAAACAACAATAAATTTACTCTTGTGTGATATAAAATAATAAATAAGGTTGTAGCACTCATAATATAAACAAACTGTAGTTTTGTAATGCTTTAAACTTTATATAATACATTATGCAAACATTCATCTCTATTGATCATAAGAGGGAAGATAAGTTAATAATTAAATAAGTGCATTTCAAATAATTGGAAATTTATTATAAATATTCCAAAAGATGTTCTATATAGTGTTGCGGACATAATTGCTATTGTGATAAATTGCGTATTGAACTATATAGTAAACAATATTTGTTGGAACTCTTCAATTATTGTTTATCAAGTAACTTTAGATATATTTACTATTCCATTTTATTGTTGAACGACAACTTTTTTACAATTTTATTATACTCCTAAAACTAAAAAACATTCCAGAATCAACGTAAAACAGAGAAAGAAATCTCAAATGAACTATATGTATACATATACAGTGTTTGATCACCTCTGGGAAAAATTTTAATGGGAGATTCTAGAGGCCAAAATAAGACGTATATTTTTTTTTAATGCGTTCGTTCCTTTTATTGTATTTACTTGTTTTAGTTAACAAGTCACAGTTTCAATATTTATGAAATGATAATTGTTATTACTATTTGGAAATATATTTTGCACAATATCGTATTTTAAAATTTGAATAAATATATAACAAGCGACTAGAGAATTTATTATGAAAAAATCAGTAGCATGTTAATTATAATATCAATATGATAGTTATTAATATTTTTTATTATAGCAATGTTTTTGCAATGTTTCTAAGTACTAGTAATAGTGAATTATAACGATAGGATTAACTACATACATAATAAGAAAACAAAAAATTCATATTGTATACAAGTAATTCATCTCCAATTTAATAGTTAAATATAAAAAAAATATAATCTCTTATTACTTAATCAATTATCTTACAAAGACTGAGTTGTTCTTGGGTAACAATATTTGATGTTGTAATGAAAATTACAACTTTGCCCAGTAGTACACAGACATTTTGAACATAATTTTGTATTTCAGAACAACATTTTTTTATTATATTTTTATATTTTCTATAACGTAAATATTATTTTAATTATAAATTGGTCGTTTAACTGAATCTCATATGTATAATTTATTTAAAATCTCTAATTACAAAATATTTGATTGATTATTTTATTTTATATTAAATTTTTCGTAGGCTCAATCCCCCCCCTTGTCACATACATCCACACACACACAAATATACACACTCATTCACTTAATAGCGAATCGTCGTGTAAGATACATGGCCTACATTCAGTCCTTATTATAAAATAATTCATTCAGTTATATGATACACATAATGTGTTTATTATAATATATATCTTTGGAATTCAAAAATATTTTATTATATACCATTATAAAATTAAAGAGATAGATTGGAGCAGTCAATACTGTTAATATAAGTCTAGATTTGAAGACAACATAAGTTATATTTTATAATAAATTTTCAAGACATACATATTATACTTTTACTTATGTGTAGAAAAACTTGTGCAATGTCAAAAGGTATTATTGTACTTGGAATATTTTATTTGTATGAAATATGATATCAGTAATAATTTGATACATAATATTATGTATCCATAACATATGTTTGAAACATTTCCTTTATAGAATATGGGGATTCTAGAGGCCAAAATAAAACGAAAATCAAGAATACCAATTTGTCGATGAAGGCTTCGTTAAACAATTATTAACGTTTAAAGTTCCGACCGTAAGGAATTTTTTTCTCGAAACTGAGTAGGATTTCGGGGGTATGTCTATTCACCAAAGATGATTGTAATTGACTTCTGCAATGGAAAATAATTTTTCCAGAACGATTTGAAATTTTTGAATTTAATTATTAATAACTTTTTAACGAGGCCTCCATCGACAAATTGATATTCTTGATTTTCGTCTTATTTTGGCCTCTAAAATCCTCTATTAAAATATATATATATTTTATTTACTACTAAATTTAAGTAGAGACAGTTATTTGTATATGTTCCATATATTTTTTAATTTTCACGCAGATGTTCAATTTTCCAAGAACTAACAATGCATTTTGTTCAAACTAAGTTTCTTACGCGCAACTATACGAGTAACAAACAAAAAGTACTTAAAAGAAAGGACAGTAATAAATTATAACAGATTTAGATCTTAAGTGGAATTAAAAAATTTTCATAAAAATATTGAAATGTTAAATCATTATTGTACTTATTATAATAATGCAAATAAAGAAATGATCAATAATACGAAGCTTTATAACATTTTGTATCTAATTTGAATACATTTTTATTTTATAAAATCGAATTTAGAATGTAGATCGCTCTGTTGAATTGATGTAATTACAACACAAGTGTAATTTTTCGTCTTGCCCTCCTTAATTCTAACAGAACTTCTGCTTGAAATAATAACATCCTGGTGGGTTATAGTAACGTGTCCGAGCGTATTCCCAGTTAGTCGTCGCATAACTTAAATGAGATTCACAATCTATTCTCCTACCTACTTAATTTAAATTTGTACAAGGGATGAATTTTTATTTTATGTTTCTATTGTCCGATATTATTACGCTCATGTTCTTGTGAACGAATTCTTAAACAAGATTGGATTACTTAATTAATGAAAATGTTACTAACAAGTATATTAAC
Organism: Colletes latitarsis; assembly: GCF_051014445.1. Taxonomy (NCBI): domain Eukaryota; kingdom Metazoa; phylum Arthropoda; class Insecta; order Hymenoptera; family Colletidae; genus Colletes; species Colletes latitarsis. The sequence goes on along the minus strand of NC_135136.1, from coordinate 43,480,972 downwards.
GAGTGCGTTATGTTTTGAAATAGTCTTATGGAAAATTAGTTTAGCAGAATGGATAGATATGCCACAATTTTCCAACGAAAAAAAGGTATATAGGTGAGTATAAAACTATTATACTAGAATATAAAAAAATATAAAAATATTTTAACTAGAAACGTTGCATTCTTCATTCGTAGAATGCCTTCCTCGAAACAGGATTATTTTGATAAATTTACTCACATACATACGGAAAATCAATTTCCTTACGAGTATCAAAATATAGCTCAGAATGATTTTACCGCGATAAAAGTAGCGGGTAACGAATCTACGCGCGTCTCTTTTAAATTGAAAGAGTCTATCAGCGAGCCTATGATTCATGAACATTTGGATAAAGGAGACGCGTTCGTAACTAATACCCAACAATATGATGAAAAAACGCAATTCTCAACGGTGGAGGTAAAGAAATAATATTTACTAGCTTAAATTTAAAAATGTTATGTTACATTTTATATATGCCTTTTAGGAAGAAAAAATAAACAAAGGATATTTTAATGAGACTTTAACTTTAAATGATGCGGATATTTTCAAGTATTTGCCAGTAGATATACTTAAAAATGTTCATCGCACTTTAAAATCGCAATCTACAACTAGTGAGGGAAAAATTATATTTTTAAGGACATTTAAAAAAACATTAATGACTGAAATAGGTAAGGAAATATTAAGTTAATGAGAAACGATTTCTGTATGTATGGACAATATAGTCCATAAATACAGCCAAGTAACTTTTTTTGTAGAGTCTCGACTAGCACAAACTATAACAGCTGACCGCGAAAAAAGAGGCGCTGATCATTACGATCATAATTACGATCATCATGAACATGCCACAGGATTTCCCTCCATAGAAGGTGCATTAATGGCTATTTCATTTCTTACATTTGCGGTATACCTGGTTCGATTAGTTATGGTAATTAATTAATGAATTACTTGTGATAGTGTAGTAGTATAAACAATGATTTGTATTTGCTTTTTAACGTGTTAATTTTTTCCAGCTTTTATTCAGAAATATGAACAATTCACCATCGCCTTCTACTAGCCCTACTCTGCTTCTTGGTAGAAGAAAGAAATCCATAAACTCATTCGACGAGGATATGGTTAAAATACTTAGTGGTGTAGACAGCTTTTTCCGCAATTTTTAATAATCACATAACTATACCATAATAAATAATATATCGATATTTATAATGAAAAAACAATCATCTAACAACTAGACAAACTCTAACACTAATTGCATTAAAATTTTCACAGTCAAGGAACTCCTTGGCTTGCTCAATTTGATTTATAGTAGTAAATGCTCTTAAGGTTTTTTTTACAGAGGCTAATTTTACAATTTAGCTTGCACAGCTGGTAGTAACGCAGATAATATCATGTTACGATACGAGCCCACTGGTCGCTTTAACGAGAGACTTTGCAATTGAACAAGAATTGATTCTAATCGACTTTTATCAGCCTGGTATGTACTTGGCCTTTCATTTGATACTAGAATACCTTGTGCTATAAGATTACTTATTGTCGTATTAAATAAATCAAGAGATAGTGAATATGGATGTTTTCCCCATGTACTTCCTTCACGGAATGCTTTTTCTACTCGCTTCTGTGCTTCGATTAAAACTACTTTTATTGTTATGCAATTTGATTTTGATTCATCCCACTGCAATTGAAAAAAATGATTAGCCATACACACTTTGAAAATCTGGAAAATATGTGTTCTTTTTTTACCTCAAACAAGACAAGACATGTAATATATATTGCATCTATAAATGGCAAGATTACATTATGTAAAAGTGAAAATACTTTTGTATTTTGCCCTTGTATATATGTATTATTTTGAATACTTATATAATTTTTACTTAATAAGAAATTTAATGTCTCATTCCATTCTGATTTTATTACAGATTCGTCCTCTATTAAAGGCATTGCAAATTCCGTGCTAAGCAATGTTCTCAGTAGTATATATCGTTTGAAAGCAGCTCCTATATATGTATAATATAATAATACAAAAGTGCTATATTTATATCTTCTAAAGCATATAAAAAAAAAAAAATTATGAATGCATTAAATGATTTCAACATTACCGATTTCAACACCTTTCATTCCTATTAATACTGTGACAATAGCTGGCTTTATAAGGAAAGATAAAGTAGGATTTAAATAAAGTGAAATATTAATAACTGATACAGCTATTTGCATAGTTTTTTCTGACAAGGTATATCCTTTAACATGTGTATTATTCTTTAACTTTGTTGCTCTGTGTCTTCCTCTGAGTTTTAAAAGTTTTGATTCATCAAATATGAGCAATTCTTCATGAGGCTTCAGAGTATTTAATATTTCTTCTTTTATTTCACTTGTATTTGTATTGTTTATATCAACTGGCCTACATAAAATTTAGTCTATAACAAATATAATACAAATAGAGAACTACTACTTTTTCAAACGAATCTTACCTGTTTGTATGTACCGTAGCATTGAATGTTTGTAAAAGATTTTTACACCACAAATAATCATTGACTAAAACGTCTAATGTATATGGATCATCAGGATACATTTGACTTCTTTCATTGAATAATAAAGCAACTACATTGAAAGGCATAAGAATTGTATTTTTCTTGTGCGAATCTATTATACAATAGCCCAATCTCTCATTGACAGATGACGATAATTTTGTATATGGTGATAATACTCTTGCTTTACGATGCTCCATACTCAAAAATTGACATGCAGAAATAGGTTCACCAATGCTAAAATAGACACAACCGTAAGCATAAGGCTTTTGTAAAATGGATAGAGATTGAAGGAGACCAGTTGTTGATTCTTTTGGTTTTGGCACTCCTAGAAGTTCATATACAAATAATAATTCTTCTGGTGGTCGCTCATAATTTATACTTATAGGTATAAAATGTATATCAGGTACACCACCCTCTAATAAACTTTCTAAGATGGTCGAAAGAAGGCCTAAAAGTAAAACCATTCTAGTATTATATTTTTACTGATCAGTGTTTATGACAGGATTATGTTGAAATTAGTACTTTTTTACATACCAAACTTTGGTACTATACTCTTTAAACTTCTACTTCGAGTACCTTCGATAAAAAATTCAATTGCTCTATCACTATGTTTTATAAGAGACATAACATATGATTGAAATACTTTTTTGTATAATAAATCTGTAGAAAAGCTACGTCGCATATAAAAAGCTCCAGTTTTCCTTAATAATTCTCCTATTATAAACATTTGATAAAAATCCATTCCACTTGCAATATTTGGAAGTGCCATATCATAGGAAAATAAAATGTACGAGAGTAATATAAAATCCAAATAACTTCTATGAGAAGGTGCATAGACGTATTGTACTTGAGAAATTTGCATTTCCTTTTTTAGTCTGTATATTGCACTTTCATTTATATAAATACTCAAAAAGATTCTCTTGACAACTTTTGTAATAATTATACCTAAAAATCCAAACTTATTTATAATTTATGCTCATCTTATTCCTTATTTGACAAATACATTAATTCGATGAATAGATGGGACTATAATTTATGATAAAAAATTAAAGATTTACCTAACCAACGAACTGTAGCCAAATGTGCTTTAGCAGCCATTTCATTTACCATCATATAAGCTTCTTTTCTGACTTTATTTGTGTCTAGTTTGTATATCGCAGCTAAGGATGTTATCGTTGACTTAACTTGTTCATTGTTTAGTACAGCTTGAATCATTTGTTTCCTGGTATATTTGGATTCTGGTGAAAGCTTATGTGGTAGCAATGGAATCATAGGTCGAGAAACCCATAAACTATCACAATCTTTTCTTCTTGCAAGCAGTAAGTCTACAAATTCTGGGAACTGTTCCATTGTAAAGATAAAATGATTACCACAATCTCATTAGCCTGTAAATTCGTCTAACATGTATAAGTATCTTGCTAATAATGTAAAGCCAAAACAATCAGCTTCTAACGATTTTTAATTCAAATGACATTACTTCAATTTTCCTCATCAATTACGTCTATTTTAGCACGTATACATATATGTAAATATATTTGCGCGTCCATAGGTCACAATAGGTAGATTTCTTGTTATACATATGTATGTATGTACACATTACAGTGTAGTTTGTAAATTGCCTTTACTTTTATTATTATTTTATTTGTGATAAAATTTTTATTTTATAAAGATATTTAATTTCAAAGATTACTAATTAAATAATGATTTCACTATTTATTAATTGCTAATACCACTGTCTTATTGATCGTAGTCGATAATGACGTTCTTATTTTATGTATCTCTTTGTTTGTAAATACTTGATCAGTTTTAAAATGTATTTATATTTATATAAAATTTCTGGATTTTTTTTAAACGAATTCGGTCAAGATAATGAAAATTCATTAAAGCTTGTAATTACAATTGCAAATAATTAACAAACAAATGAATAGAAATTACTGCAAATAAATACAACAAAATAATTATTTATCTAATTAATAATTTTATTCATCGATTGGATAAATTTATTTGTACATACATATATGTTAATCACCATATTGTTTCAACCACTATTTGTCATCTGTTCTTATCACTTTACTAAAGCCCGCCAAAAACCAATGGTTGGCAGCCATTGGCTGCTAACAGCCGTTGTACGTGCAGTGTTGTATAGCAATGAAGTCATAGATTACATAGAGTACTATGTAATACATGTAAAGAATGTAATAGAAATAAAGTCATAATTTATGATTCCACATTTTGGTGAGAGTTTTTAAGGTCTGTACATGTAAAGATTAATGGCCTAAAATCTTTTTGTTGGTGTTAAAACGTTTTATGCGTTTTGTATTAATTCGTCAAGTTCCCATTTGGCGCTGTTTGCGCTCTTTGGCTTCATTTCTGCTTAGGATTCGTTGGTAGTGTGTTCTGTACTCTTGTTTTTAAATGAGATATTGCCTTTTTTGAAGTGTTCTTCGCGTGGTTTACGTGTTACAAGTACTGACTTGGTGATTATGGGTGGTGAAGAACGCTTGGGGGTGACTACCGGTCAACCAAATCTTTATAAACAAGATCTTTCGAAGCTAGTGAGTACTATTTGTATCGATGTGTCTTCATATTCTGTCAAGCTTTCGTCATATTTCTCATAACCTTAATTTCTATCGTTAGCATACTGTAATATTTCTCGCTTATGTCAATTTGAATGAAAATTGTTACGAATACGAGTTTAAAAAAGGTAGTATCGCATTCGAAAGATATGCTCTGTTCTGAAAATTTTTTTTATTATCACTTTTTTTGTTTTCCAATAATTAATGACATGTGAACTTGCTTCATAATAAGTCAGTCACATTACTTTATGTATTCTTCAAAATACTTTATATAGGTATCACCGTTAAATTATTTTGTGCTATCTGTATCGATTTAATTAATACATATAATTCTGTAATTTGTACTATTTTGTTTTATTTCCCAAAAAGAATATACGTAAATAAAACAAGTCAGTTTTCACTTGATACGATGTTCTTTTATATAGAATTAATATGTGCCATACTTATAATTTACCATAAGTACATTTTTATATCTTTATTTCAAATTACAGTTTTACAATTGAATCGCAAAGTATTAGTTTTTAAATTTCGTACTATTAGCTCCCAAGGATCAACATTGCATTTTACTTAATAATTATTATTAATATGAAATAATAAATGTAAGAACTTTCAAGATTCAAATTTACAAAATTACTTTATCATACAGGATGTTAGTACATTGACTGCATTATCACCCGAAGTCATCAGTAGACAAGCTACAATTAATATTGGTAATTATGATATGCGTTGTCTACAAAATTATTTGGCAAATATTAAACAATTTATTAAAACATAAGAACAGGTACATGTATTGTAAAATGTAATAGAAATTTTTGTACAGGTACTATTGGTCATGTAGCGCATGGAAAATCCACAATTGTTAAAGCCATATCAGGAGTACAGACTGTTCGTTTTAAAAATGAATTAGAAAGGAACATTACAATTAAACTTGGTAAGTAGTTTGAAATTTTTATATCAACCTGAAACAACATACTTTTTTGTCTATGATTGCACATTTTTAACAATTAAATTATAACATTTTTTGTGAGTTTAATGTTATAAAGACAAGTTAATTTCATGTTGTTAATTGCATAAGAAAGCAGACATATTATGTATTCTTAAGTCAATTTAGTACAGTCTGGTACATTACCAGCTTTTAAGGTGTTAGCTTAGTGTTTTCAATTTACATACATACAATACCAATGTAATATTTTTAACCTGTTTGAGACTGATAACTTGGCATATGAGTCATGCGACATTTTACTCTTCTAGTTTGTAATGCATCATGTGAGTTAGAAATATTGCAAAAATGCTGATGGTTACTGGAGATAATCTTGTAACAATATATTAATCAAACATATTTGCTTCTTCCTTTGTTCTTTATTTTTCATTGATATTAAAAATGTGCCTAAAATAAGTTGTTTATGACGAAGAGTATAGTAACTGACTCAGGTACATAGTTGTCATAGTTCAATAAAGTAAGTGCATATTGAAAATTCATACAAAACAAAATTTAATAAGCTCCAATATGTATTTATTTCAAATTGAAGCCTAGATTCAATTAGTGGCTATAAATTAAGATCAATGTCTGATGATATAGACATAGCTCATGACCATTGATTATAATTAATATTTATGCTAGTAGAGTTCATAAGATAATGGCAATTACAAAATTAAATACAATTAATCATATTTTTCTATATTTAGATATTTGTAATTGTATTTTTGTAATAAGTTTTAAAGAATTGTGTTTATTTCTGCCGTGTAGGTGGCGCTGGATATGACAAATTGTCGCCATTTTGTAAAGTAATCATTTTCGGATCGCGGGTGTCGAAGTCCGTTTCGTAATTGAAAAAATGTTTAAGAACTTATAAAATCACGTTTATTCTGTAATCTATGTAGTCACTTAAAATCTACATTTTGTTTAGTTTCCTTGAGGTAATAATAATAACATGGTTCTGTTATTTTCTTTCAAATAATTTTATTCTATAATTCTATACAAATGTTGTCTGTAACAGCGAACAAATGTTTGAAATAGACCGTAATTATTATGCTTTTCCGATCAGTTTATAGCTGCATATTAATATATGTTTATTAATATGTACAAAAAATTGTTTCGTAAATTAAGTAGGGTTAGACTTGGCGGTAAAATTCAAGTAATGTAAAATAATTGCGAAGTATAAATATGATGCCAATAGCACATTTATTACCAAATAATGATTTTATTTGTAAATTGAAATTTTCAATTTACAAGTAGTAATGTTATTATCATAAATCATAACATATAATAAATTTGATTAATAGCTCTTATTAATTGTTACAAACAATGAACTCCATTAATAAATATATAGTGAATACTCTAAGGCAAGCAGATATTGTTAATGAAATTAAAAAGCTGAAATCTATTGATTAAAGCATACCTTAATATGTTGTTTTAAAATCATTAGAGTTTTAAAGAAGACCAAAATAAAAAGTGTCTTTCAATAAGAAGTTATGAATGTAAGTATAATGTTTCTTAGATTATAAAGTGGAACTTGAATAAAGGTAAGTATTATTACATATATTAGAAAATTTCTCAATTACATAACATTACAATATTTCTTGCGCGTGAAGAATTTGTTTCAAAAATAATAAAGATAGTTCTTTTGCATTGAAATTAATATGAATTTTATTTGTTAAACTTCCAAAAGTAATACTTTTTAACATGTTTGTTACCATGTGTCATATCTGTATGATATGTCAATTCTTGTAAGAAATAAATATCACATATATACGAAACAGCAATAATTTTTTATCTTATATCTGTAAAAATAAAGTTTGAATAATAAATGTGGCTTGTGGTTATGGTTTATGGCACATGGTATTTCAATTGAATAACAAGAGCAAACATGTTAAAGCATATATGTATATATATAAAAGTAGTTGTAAACTTACGAGGAATATTTATTAAAAAACAATGAAAAAGAATCTATAGCATCCTTAAAGAAATGTAGTTGTGATGGTAAAATATTTTTAAGGTGTGCTTTAGTCAAGTAGTTTCTATTTATCTTTGAGGATGAGTTACCTGTCTTGTATTTGTATTATATTGTATGAATCAAACAAAATGAAAACAATTAATGTATACTTAATATTTTTGAATCAAATGTTGAAAATTTTAAACAATAATATATAATTTCACAAGGAGCTGTTTGTGCAAGGAATCTTCTTTTGCATAAAAGTTCTATGAATTATATCAATTGTTCAATAATGATTAAACAATTTGTATATCTCGATTAGTAAATGAAAGAGAAGAACGAAGAGGATTTAAGGGATATTCAGAGTATAAGGTGATACGTTAATACTAAAAAAAAAACAAAAAAAAAAAAAAAAAATGGAGGCAGGATAATACACATTAAACGAAATATGGGAAAATGTGACGAAAAAGAATGACATCTTTTAAATGTTTGGTATTACAGACGCTCGTGCAGAGGACGATATCAAAGGGAAACAAGAAGACACTCTTGGCAAGATGAGCGAAAATCGTATGTCTTCTACACATGAAAAAAGACCAGCTTCTCCAGGAAACATTCAACCACACGCCAAACAACCGAAGTACGAACAGAAATTAATTTCTTCCGCGGAAAATGTTAATGATCATGGTACATCGACAAAAAGTTTATGTAATAGCAATGCCTCCTTCAATCAGAAAATCGGAAAAGAGATAAAAAACGAGAACAAAGACAGAAAAGACTTGCATCGTTTTAAGAGTCTAAAAACTGGCGTAAAAAATAAAAGACTGAATACATTAAACATTAATAATAGTACTAGTACTAATGACGAAAGTGATATCGAGAAGTTGCAATTACAGTACAATTTAGGAAATGTTAAGTTAAAAGAATTAAGGATCATATTGAAGGATATGAAATACGATAGTAAAAATCGAAAAAATGCATTGTCGGAAAACGATTTATGGGAAGTAGAAAAGATTCTTGAGAAAAGAGAAGTAGATGGGAAGTTAAATTATTTAATTAAGTGGAAGAATTGGAACTCAGAGTACAATAGCTGGGAACCAGTATCGAATTTAATAAATTGTTTGGATATATTAGAAGACTTTGAGATGGATGGATTGAGATTGCTCAATTGTATCAAGGAAAAAGTGAATTTTTATCCAAATGATGAAGACATTGATGAATTCTTAACGAAACTTAGATATAAGGGGAAAATGATGACGTCCATTTTTCAGGAACAAACTAAATTATTTTCTACTATAAAAAAGTTTTTAAAACAGGGGATCTCTAAAATTGGTAACACGAAGACTGTAAAAGATTGTATTCTTTATATGTCAATTTGTGACATGAGAAAAAAACAGTTGAATTCGTTGAATGTTTGGGAGACCGAAATTAACAATATCACCAAAGGTAAACCCTTCATACGGGTGGAGAATGTGGTGGATCTGGAAGAAGCGCCTAAAGATTTTTATTATATAGATGAATATTTACCTGGTGCAGGGGTGGTAATACCCAATGATCCACCTATTGGTTGCGAGTGTAACACTTGCAATTTCAAGACAAATTGTTGTTTTACTCAGTACGACGGATACTGTCCATATACCACAACATGCAAGATACGAGTTTCGCCCGGGACGCCGATTTATGAATGCAATAAACGGTGTACTTGCGACATGGGATGCATGAATCGAGTGGTGCAACGTGGTACCGAGATGAAGCTTTGTATTTTTAGAACTATCAATGATAGAGGCTGGGGCGTAAAAACTTTACAAACGATTAAAAAGGGATCTTTTGTGACTCAATACGTCGGGGAAGTTATCACAAATGAAGAAGCTGAGAAACGTGGTAAAGAATATGACGCCGCCGGTAGAACTTACCTTTTTGATTTAGATTATAACGAGACTGAAGATCAGTGTCCTTATACCGTCGATGCTGCCGTATATGGCAACGTTTCTCATTTCATTAATCATTCCTGTGACCCAAACTTAGCGGTTTATGCCGTTTGGATTAATTGTCTTGATCCTAATCTCCCTAAGCTCGCCTTATTCGCGACCAGAGATATCAAGAAGAACGAAGAGATTACTTTTGATTACACGTGCCAGTCCTCAAGAAATAGCGAAAATTCTATAAGACAAGATGTATCTATGACAAATAATTTAAATATAAATATCATTACCACGGAATCTCAAAAAGAGTTTGAAATACGACCAGATACACCTGAATCCGACTTGTCAAATAATAAAACTTTATGCAAATGCGGTGCCCGGAATTGTAGGCGATATTTGTTTTAAACACATTACATAAGTATTAGATAACGTTATGTGACTACTGACTTCAGTTTTAACTGTTTTAAGAATCTTATTGAGAACTATCTATTGTGTCCAGGATTAAGGAACTTGTTTGTTACTAGGAATCAAAGTCGACAATTGTAATTTATTGTTCACTTTTATCAGACATCATTTTTTTTCTATATATTAAGTTTAAGTATTGAATTATGTAATTATATTAGACACACGGATCAGAGTATTTAAGAAAGAATGCTAATACAGATTATATTACTTGGAATGTTGAGGAACACCCACACACATATATATATGTTTGAGATAATTGATAAAGGAATCGTTCAGAGACAAATAGGAAGTGATACTTTATAATTCTGCATAGTTTCTGTTTATCATGAAATTAATGTCACAAATATGTTCATTGACTAAGACACAAGTTAACATGCTTATCATTGAATGCACTCAAGTATAAACAATTACTGTGAGTCTCTATACATTATACTAATGTTGAGATAAAGGAGATCGATTGTTTATATTCACAAGCAGTTATATAAGAATGATTTGAGAAAATACCAATTATTTTTATTAAATAAATGAAATGTTACCATTTAGAGTAACGTAACTATGAATACAGGTGCAGTTACAGTGACCTACATAATTGATTGAATGATTTTTAAATTTGCACATTTTTATTTTAGGAACAAAAGAAAAAGTTAGAATAAAAAACAAAATTCCACTCATTATATTGTACAATATAGGTTTAGAATGTTTTATATATTCTTAATTGTATGATTGATTTTTAAAACTTCCATTATCCTTTGAATGTCTCAACATATTATTTATAATATCTCTACACTGTTTCCTTTCAAGATTTGTCTAAGTCGTCTTTCGTTGGTTCACAATTCAAAGTTCTTCAAGCCAGGCTTAAAAATAGCTATAGCTACACAATAAACCCTGTAGATATTTAATAGTTTTATACATTATTCAACCCTTTTTGTTGTTAGTTGTTTGTTATTTCTGCATGATATTTGAGGTCTAATTCTACCTTGAGCTTTTTTTTCCTTTTTCTTTTTAAATGTAAATAACATTACTACTTCTAGATACATAAATGATGATTATGCGGTCACTGCCAAACTTGAGTGCCAAATAATTGTGATATGCTCGTTGCCATTACTTGTCTATTTTTCAAGTTGTTTCGTGTCTATCTAACGCGTATTGCGAAGTTTTCTGAGATTCGCAAATTATCTGATCAATTGTGTGAGTCGCTATACACTGTTATGCTTGTTTTATACCATTTTTAAATCTAATGTTAGGACTGTGAATGGTGAATTTATAAAACTTTTTAATCAGCATTCTTTGTCATTAGTACGTATTTTCGTATCGAGAATTTGTTATAGTCTACTATCCCCTTTGTATTAATGTTTCTGTGAAACTATAATATTATATCATTACGTCAAATTACCATATAATTTTTTAGTTTATCTAATTATAATATGCATTATATTAATATTATGTAGTAAATAAGTTTTGAATAAAATAAGACAAAATGGTACAATTTAGCTTGGTATTGCAGGATGCTACACGTGTCTTATTTAGAACTAAACAAAAGGCTTATGTAACTGTGTAAATTTCGGTAATATTTCAACATTTTGCATTTAAAGTTTTTCATACATGTATGTGTGTGTAGTCATTTAAATTTGAATTTACAGTGTTCAATTTAAACCATATTGAAAATTATAAATGTTTAATGATTTAACAATTCCAAAAAAAAAGTTAAGAAATATTAATCTCGAAAATTTCTTAATTTTATATAAATTAATAGCTTTACCGAAATTGATCTTCATAAGTTGCAAGTGTCTCGATCAGCCTGTAATAGATTAGAATTGAGTGCTTTTATTACTGTTATTACAAAATTATTCTGATGTATTTAATTGTCATATTAATGTTTCAAAATTTGATTACTTATAATACAAATATTTTCATTTTTAAATTATTTAAAATTATGTGTATAGGAACATTCGATGCTTCGTTATGTACATGTAATGCACAACAAATAAATGTAAATTGTTACATCGATAGTTAGTTGTTCTTTTAATGCAATAATATTGATTTTTTTCATACAAAGTCATTCTTCTCTGAACATTAATATTATATTAAGCTGAAGATGTTCTTGGAGAAGGTGGGTGGTACCCAACCCAATTTACGCAGCTTCTTCTTACACAGTAATCCCTGGATAATTGAAGCGACTTTTTCCCGAATAATTGAAACAAGATTTGTATATTTTTCATTTCATCTCTATGATGATGGCACATTTTAGGCGCGTGACTTATCGTTCTCGATTATAATCCGAAATTTGCTCGCTGTTACTATATTTTGCCTATTTTCAGTTCATCATATCTTATTTCTTCATCGAGAAATATTATGTGCGTGTCTCAACTGTAGCCCAAGATAAAATGGTTAATGTATGGAACAAAGACTCGACCTTCTCCGGATAATTGAAACGCTAGAATTCGAATTCGTTTCAGTTATCCGATAATAACTATTTATCAAACCAAGAAAGTGTACTAATTAAAATATAATTAGAAAAAAGGTATCCAACACTATGAATTTTTTTGTTTTAGGGTATGCAAATGCAAAGATTTACAAATGCAACAATGAAAAATGTCCAAGACCAGGGTGTTACATATCTGGAGGCTCAAGTAAAGATGATTCATTTCCTTGTTTGCGCCCAATTTGTTCTGGACGGTTTGAGCTTGTACGCCATGTATCTTTCGTCGATTGTCCAGGACACGATATTCTTATGGCAACCATGTTAAACGGTGCAGCAGTCATGGATGCAGCTTTACTTTTAATTGGTAAATTTTGTTGTATATCTTTTGTAACATTTCACTTATTGTAACGTTACAATCCAGACTATATAGTTAATAGAAAAAATATTATTTAATTATAGCTGGCAATGAATCGTGTCCTCAGCCACAGACGTCGGAGCATTTGGCTGCCATTGAAATCATGAAATTGAAACACATCGTAATTTTACAAAACAAAATAGACTTGGTGAAAGAAGCTCAAGCAAAGGAGCAATATGAACAAATTTTGAAGTTTGTGCAAGGTATTATAGTTTTGATAATAATTGTCTGGTTTATTGTCCTATTTTCTTGAATGCGCGCTAATAAACAAATTGTATTTTTTTCTAACCAGGTACAGTGGCTGAAGGAGCTCCTGTGATACCAATTTCTGCACAATTGAAATACAATATTGAAGTCTTGTGCGAGTATATCACAAAAAAGATTCCAGTACCTTTGAGAGATTTTACTTCAGAGCCGAGATTAATTGTAATTCGATCATTTGACGTAAATAAGCCTGGTTGTGAAGTAGATGATCTGAAAGGAGGCGTTGCTGGAGGAAGTATTTTAAGAGGAGTATTAAAAGTATGTTAAGAATATATTTTTCTGTTCGTCTTCGTATTATACACCCGCGCTTAATACATTTATTGTACGTATATTTCGCAGGTGGGTATGGAAATTGAAGTACGTCCTGGATTAGTATCGAAAGACAGCGAAGGAAAATTTACCTGCAGGCCTATATTTTCACGGATAGTATCGTTATTTGCTGAACAAAATGAACTCCAGTTTGCTGTCCCAGGTGGTCTTATCGGTAAGTAATTTTATACACCGTTACGAACGTATAAAGAAAATACATTTTAGGAAAAAAGAAAATAGATATTATCTTTATACGATAAATTCCAAGGTGTTGGGACGAAAATTGAACCAACGTTGTGTCGAGCGGATCGTTTAGTGGGTCAAATTTTGGGAGCTGTTGGGGCCTTACCAAAAATATTTATTGAACTTGAAATATCGTATTATCTCCTTAAGCGGTTGTTAGGAGTCAGAACAGAGGGCGACAAAAAAGGAGCACGGGTAAGATTATCATACAAAGATATTGAATTTCTTCGATATTAGCAGTTCAATGAATACTGTTCGATAATAGGTACCGAAATTATCGAGAAACGAAGTGCTGTTGGTAAATATCGGGTCGCTAAGTACCGGAGGACGTGTATTAGCCACTCGTGCCGATTTAGCTAAAATTAGCCTGACAAATCCTGTCTGTACGGAAATCGACGAAAAGATCGCGTTATCGCGTCGTGTCGAAAAACATTGGCGTTTGATTGGATGGGGTCAGATATGCGGAGGGCAAACTATAGAACCGGTTATAGATCGAAAATAATTCTACAAATATTACGAAAAAGCCGAGAATCGGTAAGAATAAAAAAAAATTGAAATTAATTTCTACAACGGAGAATGTTGCTTGAAATGTTTATAAATAAAGTATGAAATACACATTATTTGTGTACAATGTAATGCATTGCTCCTGAAATTCCTATCCTGTAACAAAAAATTTTGTTCTCCATTGTATTAACATGTGATTTCTTACATTATTTGTTGGATAATTTTATCTTTGCTGTATGTAATTCAATGTAAAATGTGAATGGATATTTTAATTAACTGAAATTGGTTCTATCGAGTATTTGCATAAATTAATATATTGAAAAAAATGAATAATTATAATTAAATATTTTATTTTAATTACGTTAAATTAGGTACAGATACAAATCCTGGTTGAATGTAAGAAATTGACATTGAAACACAGGCCAATACTATAGGCGATTTGTTTGCGTCTTGTAATAAACGGTGTAATTCAATTGGCTGTAAAAACGGATCGTCTTGCCTATAATAAAAACAAAAATCGTTTAGTTTCGATCGACACAAATATAATACTATTAATAACAAGTAGTTACCTTATTACAACTACTCGGTAAAGTGGAGGGCCAGGTTTTGCTTTTCTATAAATTTGTGTATTAGAATAAACATTATACGATATCTTGTATCTACTTTTCTTCCTTCTTACAGTCTTCTCAGGCGCGGACTTGATTATTTTAAGTTTACTAAAGACTTCCTCCAGATTATTTACATTCTTTGGACCAACAAGCGGGCTCCGTAATTGTCTAACCACTTCCACTTCGTCGCAATCTTCGATCGTCTCTTTTTGTATATCTTCGTCATCAATAGTGATTGTTTTTTCTTCGCGCCATTTAGTTTTTAATTCTGACCACGAAGTTAATCCTGGCAGTATCTTGAATGACGATTGATAAACCTCATCGTTATGATTCGATAACGTGTTTGAATTTCTATAATGGTTTCGTGGATGATATTTTTGACGGGGTTCTGCGAGTGATACATTTCCACCTATACTACAATGAATTGACGTATTTTCTACAATTCTATGATGATAAAATTTCTGTGGCGATAAACAATTTTGATGAAAATTATGGTACAACTGGTTTCGACTAAAATAGCTTCTCATCGTATTGTTATTCGCATTTGGCGCTGAGAAATTGTTCATTTGTACTGACATAAATCTATTTTGGTGAATAGCTGCACTATGATTTTCAAGAGCAACAAACACATTTTGAAACATGGTATTTCTGTGATGCCAATATGAATTCTGGCCAAATGTAAATGGCATTCTATTATTGTACATGTAATTAGCGTTAAAGTTTGTATACTGTCCACGTTCCATTGAGAAGTAATTTTGTGCAAAAATATTATGTACATTTGTTGCTAAATTCTGATTATATGTGGCAACATTGGTATTTGTTCTGGTAGTATTGTTTGCAGATGTATTATTGCACTGAAGGATATTCTGACTTACATTATTTGAATTTTTTAAATTTTTATCAGGTCGTAGTCTTTTATCTGTTTGCTGTAAATTTCGTAATTGTGCATTTTCGTAATGATAAACAGTTTTATAGGGTTTTATACTATGTGGTATGTAACCTCTTGAAATGTTCACTGTAATTGTGGGTTGTGATGCGATATTTGGAATTAAATTTAATATGCCCATTCGCGTCATATGCTGCGGTACTTCTTGAATTTCGTCGTCGGAAAGTTCTATGACCTAATTAAAAAGACAATAATTGTATTACTTCATTTTGATATTTTAACATTACAAATATTATGATTATAAATATTATACATCTTACTTCATGTTTTGATTTTTTGCTTTGCAATTCCTTTTTAGGCAGTGAAGATGATTTATGTTTATTTAATCTGTGTTCAGAACTTTTTGTATTAGAATCAAGTATAGCAATATCATTTGATAACGATACTTTGTCAGTTCTTTTGGGTAACAACTTGACATTCCGTTGTATACGCGACGATCGCCAATCTGCCATTGAATTACTTTTTTTTGTATGATCATTCATAGGATCTGTGACAATTTTAATAGTACCTAATAAGGTTTCTTCCGATATAATTTCCACTTTAGAATTTCGTTTCCTTTTATCTTGATTACCTTTCTCTCTCTGCAAATTAGTATCCAAATTTATACAATCTACCGTATCATCTTCACATTCTGTATTTGCATTTTGAGTTTCGATATTTTCTATGGTACAAAGAAGATCGTCTACAATTTTATATACATCTTCCAATATATCAACATGATCTGGTACATCTTGACAAGTTTTGGCACAAAAATCATTACTATCTAAATTAGTATCTTCTTGACAACCAATATATTTCCCATTATGTGTATCTGAATAACTTTTAATTTGTTGTTGAGTATCGGTCATCCAAAGACCATTTTCAGGTTCTACAATGACTTTACGTTTCACACTAACACTTTCATCGCTTCTTATGTTTTTCTCTGAATCATAAACAAAGCGCTGTATGCGATAGCCGTAACGTACTAATTGGCTATAAACTCTATATTCTTCTATTAAACACTCAACATTATCAATCAAAAGTTCATAAGCTTGTTGAATGGATAATGGTACATCATTCCATGTAAGTTCCAAACAGTTCTAAAACAAAATAGTGTCTTACTTTTTCTCTGCCATGTTAGACAACAATCCAATTCTTGTTATAAATTATGGTAACATACAGCTTCTAAAAGAAATAATGCTTCTTCTGGTATTAAATAGAAGGCACCGTTCTTTTCCAGACCAAAACTACTCCAATCTTGACCAGAGAATTTTTTTACTTTAGCCTTTTTCTCCAGTGGCAACCATTCGGCACTAGCTAATTGCGAAATACGATCCACTCTTTCTACTGCTATTAAATTTTTCCGAGATCTGATACCCTTTTCAATTTGCATGTTTTGTAACCAAGAATTATCTGGCTCAAATTGTTTCCTTCCAGTCTTTGGAAGAGTTTTAACTGACTTTTCATATTCGTCCCAAGCATTGTACTTAATACCTTTATGGTGTAGTAGTTCTTCTGCCCTGTGAAACAACAATTTTTTAAGTATTTTTAAACTGTTTGACATTAGTGACAGTTGTTAGAAAATATTAAAATGTTTGTATTTACAGGAAAACTTACGTTAATACATTGGGAGGTAATGTTTTCTTTTTTTCTGTCATATTCTTGTTGCTTTCGCACTATTACAAAATAATTTTTATTCATCCACCTATTTTGTTAATAAAACGTATCATAGCCTTATTACCTGTACTGTTAAAAATGTATTAAACTCCTTGTAGAAATTTGTAAATATACATAAGTAATTTCTACTTTCAACAATTAATTTTTAATGATAAAACTTACGAATAGCATAAATATTTTCGTTCAATGTCGATTAGTACTGTTAATTGTAGCTGTACTTTTCAATTGAACTGCAAGTACCATATAACAGAACTCGAAGTATGCCGGTAAGAAATATTAAAGAAAAATACGTGAAAAATCAACGACATTTAAATACGTATACTTAATTGTTTAATAAAGTACAATTGCATATGCATTTTATTTATATATACATATGCATTTTTAGAATAACGTAACATGTAAATGCCTTAATGGTGTTTCATCTTGTTCTGTTATAGGGAATTTCTGTACTGTTAAAACATGACAATCGCACGCATAATAATTCGTGCTATTTAAGGAGAAAATCACCAATGTCGATTACTCTTTCACGAGACTCGGTACTTAAGAAAGATGCCACTATGATATCAAAATAATCATGTAATATACAATCTTTTATTTCCTGTAGTTTTCAAGTTATTTTCCTAAAAGTGGTAGCAATGCTTTTTTCAGATTCTTCCGATTAAAATGAATCCAAACACGATGTAAATTAAACTATTACCATTAGCTTTAGTTTGCGCATAAATGTATAAAACGACAAGAGATCGTATTATATTTATGTTAGGGTCTGACCAGAAAATGTTTGTGGAAGTGAAATACATAATTTAAACGATACAAGAATAGTTTTTCCTCTTAATAAAATTGAATTACGCAGTGGGGAACTTTTAGCTTGGTGATTTTCCCCTTGGACAGCACGATTACTGTATGCGATTATACATTATTTCTATTTTCATGATAAAATTTACTTTTGCCAAGGAAAACGATCGATTTCAAATATATTTTTAATATCTTGTGTCCACTAATCATTATTTTATTTTTTCTTAAGCAAATTAAGATCAAATAAAGTGGGATTCAGAAAAGTAAATAATTGCGTTCATTATACTATTTAAAGCTCAGTTATCTTACCTATAGTCCACTTGTTCTATTGGATAATCGTAAATGATTGAACGGAATTGTCCAATTAACAAGAATGTATCAGAGAACTATGTTTGGCAATAAAAAGAATTCCATTGCGTTGAAATGTAATAATCAATTTTAGCTGATATGAAAAGTGTGATTGTCAAATACGACAGAACTAAAATGTCATGGTTTTTTATGATATACAGCACGTTCTGTCCAGTTTCTTTGATGAATTTTTTACACATCATCGATGGTAGGCATAGTCGCGATTCTCATGGTGCGCCCACTCGTTGTTAATGTCATGATGTGAAAGTAAATAATTGCACGAATATGTATACAGCTCTGAGTTTATGTTAGTTATCAAGAAGGTTTATTCCTTGACACGTACAAATGATTGGTATTCGTTGCACGAATCTTTTAGGCGTTACAAAACGGTGCTTTATCACAGGATGTATGAAACATTGATATCTTGAAATATGATCGTACAATTTTTTGGATTTCATTGGCAATCAACTGTCAACTGTCAATTGCAAGGCGCGTAGAGATACTTCCTCGTTCGTTATGTTTTAATGTTGTAAGTGATAAAAACTGCGATCATAAAATATGCTGATCAATGTTCAGATAATAACCAAAATAATGAATATTATGAAAACGGAAATTAAACATTCATTTTATCAAGTGACAGAAGATTTGACATGTACATATCTTTCAAATTTCAAAAGCATTGATTTCTAATATAGACTAACTTTTTAACGTGTGATGTTTTTATGCTCACAGTGGCAAGAAAATAACATTGTATTACTATTAAAATATTACTATATTGTGTTACTTATTACATGAAATGAAAAAATAAATAAATATATATATATATATATATAATATTATTTTTGTTATATATATATATACATAACAAAGTTTATTTTTTTATTCTTGTATTGTTGAGAAACATTTTTTGTCCTTTTATAAAAATTGTTTAATTTGTAAACTATGAAGGTCAATTTTATATTTCTACTTTAGACGATTAGAAAGATGCTATGGCGTCCTCAGGATCGCATAATGGCGATGCAGAGGCTGAGAGTGATAAGTTTGAGGGATCAAAAATTGATCGACATGGTTTCCTTCAGGATTCCAACTGTAGCACAGATAGGTAATATTATAAAAAATAAGTGATGTTAAAATACAGTATGGGCAAGTAAATGTGTGTTTTTTCATTGACATTTACATGGCATATTAGCCTTGGGAAACAAGGAATACCACCTGAGGTAATGTTACGAAGGGAACGAAAATGGATACAGATGTTAAACAATTGGAGTTATTTCATGAATGCAAATTATCGTAAAGTTCGGGAAAGATGTCGAAAGGGCATACCACCTTCTGTTAGACTTCGTGCATGGTTAAATCTCTGTGGAGGTCAACTGTTAATGGACACAAATCCAAATTTATTTGAAGAATTGGTAGAACGATCTGGTGATCCGAAATATATAGATGATATTAAAAAGGATCTTCATCGACAATTTCCACATCATGTGATGTTTATTGGGGAAGCACCTGGCCAGGAAGAATTGTTTAAAGTATTGAAAGCATATTCGATATTGAATAGCAAAGTTGGCTATTGTCAAGCTCAAGCACCTATTGCTGCATTTTTGCTGATGCACATGCCAGCAGTACAAGCATTTTGGTGCCTTGTTGCAATATGTGACAAATACCTAATCGGTTACTATAGTCAAGGGATGGAAACATTACTGCGCGATGGAGATATTTTATTTGCTTTGCTCAAAAGAGTATCTCCTATCGCTTACAAACATCTGGTTGGTGTAAATTAATTTCTGCACATACAACTAAAAATTTGAATATTTATTTCATTGTTGTGCATTATTTTAGAAAAAACAAAAAATGGAACCAATTTTGTATATGACAGAGTGGTTCTTATGCGTTTATACACGAACACTGCCATGGGAAAGTATTCTACGAGTGTGGGATATGTTTCTTTGCGAAGGGGTTAAAGTTATTTTCAAAGTTGGGCTAGTATTGTTAAAAGGTAGTTTAGGTCGCACATCTCTTGTTAAGCGTTGTCCAACAGTTTATGAAACCCTTCAAGTATTAAGAAATCCTCCACAGCATATTATGGAAGAAGAGACTTTGGTTTACCAGGTAGGATATTTCACTTGTACCAATATATAATTTTTTTTATATGTACGTTTTATTAAACGAACGTAACATTACAGATTCGGAAATTAAATCTAACCGAAGAAGATTTCGAATACGAGCATCAACGTCAAGTACTAAAACGAAAAGCAGCAGAACAAGCTCCTCCTTCTACAGCCAATTGGACAGATTGATCGAAGGAGAAAATAACGTGTAATATGAGTACCGAGCTTACAGGTATTACTCCAAAGTGTGCCTTCCTTTATATTCTTCGTATTGTACGATTCATCAAATTTATATAACTATACTTTTGCAAAATGTAGAAGTACACGTAGCAAAATTGAAAAAGTACCTAACTTGTTTATTAAAAGTTTAGATAACTCGTTAATACGTCATACATGAGTACACATTCCCCAAATAGATAAAATAAATAACTTATCCGTATTTTCTCTACAATAACAGAATTAGAAAAAGATGCACAATATTTGTAGATGTTTATAGTACTGTTTAATCTTGTATTATTTTGAGCGTATCCCTAGTTATTAACTTTGTACGAATTTTGATATTTATGTACAAAAAAAATTGTAAAAGATTACATTTTTTAAGAATAAAGTTTAGTATATAATAATGTTATCGAATTAAAATTGTTTTGTTTAGCTAAATGTTGTTTTTATTAAAATTTAAGTAAATAATAACAAATTATGTAATTAAATACATGTTACAAATATATTCTGATAGACTATTTTTTCCATTTCAACCTTACAAATTTTAATCTAGGCATTATAGTTATAAAATGTTAATTAATGTTCATTAACAATTACTACCATTTTGTTCTATTAACAATTATTTTTTTCCTTATCCTGCTACATGTATTATCAAAGAATTTATTTAATTACATATGCTGTACACTATCTGACAGAGTCCATGTGATGTTCCTTAAATTTCTCCAAAAGATTGTAACGATCGATAGCGTTCATAACGATGTTCGATATGTGGAAAAAGTCGTCTTGAATTTCCCGCGAATGCAGTATATCGAATTGAGTCAGTTTCGGTAGAAATAGAACGCTCATCATGAATACAATTGCCATGGTAATAAAAGTACTTATAGCTACAAAAAGAGGATTCGATAACTGCGTTTGAGTAGTTTGTGCAGCTTCCGTATTGTCAAATGCAGGGGCAGGCTACAAAGAACGATGATAACGTGACATTGAGAAAATTAGAATGACGGTTAGTTTTTTTTTCCTTAAGCAAATTGAATTTCCTTTGATTTTACGTGTATATTACAATATTTAATAAACACAACATTTGAAAGACTAGTCATATTTTATGAAGAATCGTTAAGAAATGAACTATGGTCATTTACTTACAATTGTCTTATAACCGTGATCTTTTTTTAATTCTGACACGAAGGTCTTTAATGGGAAGAAATAATATTGATAAAATGGCTGCTTGACTGGAAACTCCATGGTAGTTTGAGCGATTTGGGGCATCTCACCTATAGATAATGCATTGGTTAGGGAGGACAAACTAATTTTCGATCCTTTTTCCAATGCATTTCTGTACATCGCTGCGAGTTCTGCCCGCGTAAATCCGAGCACTTCCGGTTCCTGCATTTTCGTAATACTAGGAACATACGACTGAAAAGACAATTGAAAACCCTTTAGTCTTACAGGTAATAATAATATAAATTTGATATAAAAAAAATCATTCAAGTTTTGTTTTCAACATTTTCTCGTGCCTCAATGGCAAAGAAAATAATTAGATGTTTCGTTTCCGGTGTACTATTCCGCATACAGGAACACTCGATGTTGGATTAAATTCTTCAAAATGAAAAATAATAGTAATTTTCGTTCACCTGATAATATTGTGGACTACTCTCTGAACCAGCACGATTTAAATCAATTTTATCACTAGGTAAAACATTATAGTACGGGAAGCTCTGGTTTTTATATTTTTGAATATTTTGTCTCGAGTTCATGTTGATCCTCTGAACCACGTAACTCTGTTTGTTTTTATCTTTAGAAATCATATTGTTGTAGCCATTCTTGGACGATTGTCTGTCGTATATATTGATAGAGGGAGGAACGTTGAAGTCTTGAAGCTCGATCATCACTTTTTCAAGATATTCTCCGCTGGTTTGTGTTTTCGCGTCGGCAGGATTCAGTAATATTAAAACGATACAAAACAATTTCATCTTTTGAGGTGCGTTCATTTTGTATCTATCAGTATTTACAATATATTTGCATTTTAATTCACGAAACGAACGTTATGATAATGTTATTAAAGATACGATTGAAAATTGGATATACATTAGTTGGCGCGATAAGGAAGTTGTTCCTTCGAAGAATTTTTCCATATTTATGTTACGGAATTTTTTAAACTGACGTTACAAACATGTTCACTGTTATCACATTGGTTGTTGATGATCGATGGTCAATGATCTACATGTTGCGATGTTAATCTTCCGTTTAACTAGATATAAATTACTGTATTTTACTAATAATTGATCGTTAAACGATACGGTATTTTTTTCTCTATAAAATACACGATTCACGTTACGATAGATATTGTTCGTCTTTTAAATATTTCGTATTATAAAGTTCATATGACGCGCGTACATGTAGAACATTCGGATCAGACCATATTCGCGATTCTACTACCAGGGATGAACTGTACGAACATCCTCACTCGGTCAGTTTATTCCCCACCATCGAGAAATTCTCTTAAGTCGTACGTGCAAGAACACCCAGAAACCCGCAAACTTGCCATATCTTTCCCGTACACGCGACATAAATATTTTTTTCTCACATTTCCGGTTGAAGCTTGGAATTTTTAGCGCGCCTCGTTCACGATAAAAAACACCGTCGAAAATAGCATTAGGTATTTGAATATACATACATATATGCATAACTATAGGTAAAATAAAATTTCGTTTATAATCAGGAATCGCTTGTTTTCGAAGAATATAGTTTGATAAAAATGTATGTATGTATAATGTTAAATCTGTATATGTATTCTTTGCACAAAATGTTCACTTAATATCTGTACTAAATTTCCTTTTATCCCACATGTTTCTTTTCGCATAAACAACCACGTAACATTTATTTAATTATTTCAGGGTGTACGACTGCTCTAAGGATAAACTTATCTCACCAGGATTAGTAAGCAGTACGATGGACTTGTATAATTGAGGAATACAATGGATTTGGCCAAAATCGAGTTTACATTCGAAGAACACCGTACGAGTAAGTTTTCAAATACGTAATACTTGAAAGACATTGATCGATGCCCAACCGAGAAGGAAGGTACTTGATTCTTATTCCGTATTGTTATCGTATTGTTCTGGTTTTACGTAAAGGTTTGCCGACACAAACGATTATTACGTGATTCGTACGCAAAATGGAAACGGTAAAGTGAATATCAGCAGTCCACTGGAAACACGTATCTGTATCTGATGAGCTAGTAATTTTGTATACTGTTGCCTTCAGGTTGACATAGTCGTTCGCTTGGAAGATCGTTAATCGCGGAAGTATTCAGACGTGCGATTTACTTCACCGTTAACTTCGTTTGATCAAAATGTGTACCAGAAACCTGATTCTGTTTTTTTTCCGTTGCTCCGTCATTAAAAGGAAACTTGGACAGCAAAAATAGGTATAGACAAAGCGCACACGTTATGTTCGCATCGAACTTTTAGTGTATTGTATCAATGCTAACTATGCTATACTCTATTAAAAATTCATTGCACAAAGTAATTAGAGAATATATGTATGTATAACACCTTACATACCGAGGATAAAAATCTTACGGTATTAAATATACAATATTCTTTTTGTTCTTAATGTTTAATTCATTTTTCGCGTACGAGATTTTAGCGTAATAGCTAATTCAAAATCAAGATAATACGATAACACTCTGTTGGTGATGCTTAATTCTTACTAATTTATTATACAAATGTATCTACTATCGAGAAATTTATGATTATTGTTCGTAGAATTTCACGTTTATTGTTCATTATGAAAATGGTAACTTTAACTTTATGGCGAACGATTTGCATACAACAAACGATCAAGGAATCGCGGTTCGCTGAATGGATCCGCGTAGATCCGTTAGATGACAACCCACGATTTTCCCTAATTATGCTCGTCCACTGTGATTATTTTGCTATTATTTTGCTATTGCCAGTCCAGATCATAATACTCTTTATGTTAATATTTTTCGCACGAATCGAGGAAAGTACGTACACAGGTGTGTACGTATTACGCGTAAGAAAAAAGTGTCCCACGTAAAAGTTTCGACAAATAAGAAGTAAATAGGTGTTGTCCATTTCCTCCTTGTAATAGAAACACTTTGATATTTAGAATATTTTTCCGAAAATGCATTGCTTTCGAGATACACTTGGAAGTAAAATTTTCAAATAAACACCCTATACGTATGCATACACGTCACAAACATACTACGCTAGCTGAATTACCTGTATTTCGTACGGGATTATACTTTGCAGAAGAATGTTGCTATATAGGGACGTATCTTCTATAAGAGAATTATACTCTTCGTTCATTTATTGTTTATAACTACAAAACTTGTTGCAGTCGGTTAGGAGTAGAGTCGAGAATTTATCAAATTTTTCCTTTTTTCTTTTTCTCATATTAATTAATAAGTTGGAAAGTGATTAGAATTTCGAGATTGCATATTTACTAAAATTTGCTTGAATTCTTTTAAAAGATACAACTGTAGAATTTCATGACTTTACATCGAGCTGTTTGTAATTGATACCGTTATAGACAAATATCCCACACTCAATTTTATTATCGCATTATAGATATGCACCGTAGACATAGACATCACAAATACCACGTATACATATGTATACTATACACATAAACTCCACAAATACCACATATATACACCATACACATCCGCGCGTACGTAATACATAAAAAATACTGTTTACGTATACGTTTACGATAGTGAACGAATAAATATTATTTCATCGTTCATTTACGATCGAATAAATTTATATTCAAAGAAAAATGTATTCGATCGACACTATTCATTATCTATATAAAAGTATGTTCAACACCGATTGACAACAATCATTATACGCGGTTACTCGATATTCGATCGGACGGTATTTCCCAAAATGCTTATTATTTTGCGGTCTATTAAAAAAAACCAACGTCAAGTTAAAAGTCTGTGCGGTTCTTGTGTGTCCACGAATTACGCACGAAAAATGTTAATTTATTTATATGCTTAGAGTTGCGTTATGCGAACATTAACGTGGTGTACCGTAAGCTTTCGTGTTGAGATAAGAAGTAACGGCAGGAATAAATGGGGGCTGAGGGGGAGGAGGGGAGAGCTCAAATCGCGTGTATGGCTCATTATTGTGTCTTGTATTTCCTTTCACATCGAGTGCACCGTTACCGATATCGTTTTACAATTTTGTTGTTTTCATACAAAAAGGATGATTCGATGTTCAGCGCGGTTACATATTATCGTTTTGTAACGTTCGTAAATCGCGCTCGTGAGATCGGCAAATGATCATTGTCGTTACACGTATATATATTTTTTTCTCTTTATCTTTAGCATAACGTTCTTCCTCAAAGTAAATATACAAAATCTAAGGCTATACGTAATTAATCTTAATTCCTTCGTTATATTATACTATGTATACGAACATAATGTGTGGCAATGCAATGCGCGGCAATTTTCTTTCAATTTATACCGGTCTTAATGTTTCAAGTAATTTACAAAAGTCTGGTATATCGAGAGTCAACAAATAAGTTTTCGGAGACGGCGGTGGTAGGCCTTTCTTTTAGAACGTTTACGTTTTCATGTATTTGCTTTTGTTCGAAAGATACAAAGCTTGGAAAATCGTATCGGTTCCAAGCGTACCAGATGGAATGCCGTTCGTAGCAGCCGTTTTCGTTCGAATACCTTCCAACACATCCAATTTAAATAGTTTCATTTTTTATTATCGGATCGCGGTGAAAAATAGACTGAGGTGTACTTTTTCTAATCTTATCGTTTGAACGGAGTATAGTGAAGTCGCGTTATATCGCCGTAGACGGTGTTCTTCTAGGAGAGGAAGATTTTCAGAAACGGGCCGAGTACGTTCCCTCGTCATTCTCATACACTACCCCCAACCGCTGATTTACATACTTTCCCCCATCATTATAATATAAAAATAAAAGGAGATTCTAGAGGCCGAAATAGGACGAAAATCAAGAATAACAATTTGTTGATGGAGGCTTCGTTAAAAAGATGATTAACGAAGCCTCCGTCAACAAATTGATAGTCTTGATTTTCGTCTTATTTTAGCCTCTAGAATCTCCCATTAAAATTCTTCCCAGGGGTGGCCGAACACCCTGTAATTGTAATATTGTGGTTCTACTCGCACTGTAATTTAATTGTATTCACGCGGTAATTAGACGGTAATCAGACGGTAATCAAACGGTTGTTACACGGTATAATCATTTATGATTATGATTACACTGCCATTAGGTGGTAATTACCGTGTGATTAGATGTAATCGGATTACATTTTGCCCGACTCTGAATGCATGTCGATGCAAGTCGACCAGGCGGCGATATAATGCGACCACTGTCCTATTGGTATATTGGAAATTAAAAATGCAATCGAAAGCGAGCTGCTCGGATTTACGTACAATCGGTCGTTCGAAATAAACCATTTGAAAACATTATTAATCGCGCTAAGAGTAATTAATCTCGACGATAAATATAAATATACCTTACGATATATTAAAATGAAATTAAACCATGGAAATTCATAGCACATCCTCACATACAGTATACAACAAAACCTACGTATTTGTACATGGTAGTACGGTACATTATTCATGCATTAACGTTCAGAATTTTTATTTGACACGAGTGGACCGTCAAATAAATAAAAAAACATACACGCCGACGCAAACTATTCTCTGAACATTAATTTAACAAGTCTATACAGGTTGATAATTATGGGCTATGTAAAATATTTTATTGCTATATTTACGGAGTAAGCAATGTCATTGTAACCTGATGCGAAATCACAACTAATTATTTAATTAAAGAATACTTTCGATAATACTTTTACCTAGTATTCTTTTACGAAATCATCGACGTCTTTTCTCCGTAAACACGTTTTGACGACAAGGTATAATCGATCAAAATAGAAAATAAAATATATGCTGGGTGATATTCTTTGATCTGTAAAATTAGACATATTTTGGAAAGTACATTGTATCGGAGACACTCGACATATTTAATTATGCTTTCTCTTTAATTCTCTTGCATGTTCATTCTTTTCAATTCAACGTCCTTTCCAGGATATGTTTACTTACCTACAGACCAAAATTAAATACCCTTATACAATGTGGTGTTTTTAAGAAAAGCGTCATTTGTTTTTTCTTTTTTTCTTTTACTTTGAGTATCTATCGTTTAAAAAATGATCGCTATAAAACGCTTTCATAACGCTAACCGCTATTTACACTGAAAGAGTAATACATACGTATCTTATCGGTCAATAATCGTAGAGTATTCATATTTTGATAGTGTGTAAATATTTAAATAAAAATTAATTAGGCTAAATCGGACGCCTTGTGTACCGACTGATGCTATATGCGTATATGTGTTCAATCGGCGGTAATAAAACTTAACAAACTCTGTTAGTTTTAATCGCAGCACTGTTTGTAAGAGTAAATGTGCATAATACATGCAACGGTGGAGTATCAGACTATTTTCATGTATTGTTTATACGATGAGAATATTCGATAAAGTCTTTAAAAATCCAAGTATATCCATATCAAATGTAAAGATCATTTTCGGAGATTACTGAAATTAGCGATAAATCGAAATTACATATCAAAGTACAAGATTGATTATATAAAAACTGGTCTCTGTCGCCAGTTGTAAAAAATTAAGGATCGCGATTCATCGCATCTTAAACTCATCAGTCGCATAGAATATCACAGGAACGTTAGTAGGTGCCACTGAATTTATACATATTAGACATAAGATACATCTATTAGGTGTATGCATTGAACAAATACATTAGAATCTGAACATAACTGTAAGATCGTTTTAGTTAAATTTCGAATTAAAAACCTACATGTATTACTAGTTCCACATAACAATTCATTCAGAGTTTATTTTAAAATAATACTTTACGCATGTTGCACTAAACGAAGAACTGCACTATTCGCAACAAAAGAGATATTTTTTTAAAATATGTTTCTGTAGATGGAAAAATACAAGTAATGGTTAAAGCACTATGGAAATTAAATATAAGCATGTCAAATGCCCATGACGATGATCTTATTCAATACCGTTTCAAAATTCGTTTCATGTATCAAAATTGTAAAAAAGATTTTAATGCAAGCATCTCCGACTTCCAAGCAAAATAGAATGTCGTATGCAATGTGTTAGCAAACCGAAGACGTTTATCTTTCGGTTTTCTATTATGCTTGGCCAGTCTTACCTTCTTCTCCCAAGTGTAATAAGTTTGTGCTGCTACAATTGACATTTCCAATGATTATAGTAGAGAAAGCAAACTAATTACTTCGTCGAATAACGGTCAAAGGCATTTTCCTTAAAATGGAAAATTTCTTCTGTAAACATATTTATTTCAGCAGTTTCATGTTTTATAATTATTCGTCAAATGCAGCACAATCATATTCACAATATCATAACTCATTGCCATGGCAATTGCATAATTTACAAAGTTCTACACTAGTTCATTTCAGTACTATCTGCATGAAGATGCATTTAGCATAAATGACATCTTTAACGTGATGGTGACATATTAATCACTTTTTTCTGGGCACAAGAGTATTTAATACATTTCACTTGAATGACTATCCATCATAAAACCGCCGTCTCCTTTTTATTTTTACCAACTTCTTAGTCATACAACAGACATCACGCACATGTTCTTATAGAGCATGCTCCACTATAATTTGCACTACATGTTCCTAGCCAGTTATATAAAGCCATTTATCTTGAGACGAGTTAAAGTTCATTTCAGATCCATGATTAATTAAATTTTAATGGATTTTTGTATTTAAATGAAAGTTAACACATTAACATAGCACTGTATAACGACGTGTGCCATTGTAACATCTCTTTCTTTCTTTTTTTGCAAGAAAATGCTAATGCGAAATTGTCATTAACTTTAACTTATATCTGAGATACCTTCACAATATGCACCTAATAAAATAACAAGTTACTATCCTAATCGAAATATCAGTGTAGCTGAAAAAAATGGAAATATACTTGCTCTCTATTTGAATCTTTGTTTTCGATCGAACTGTATTAGAATCTTGTCATTTAGATTAATTTACAACAATGCTTTTAATGCTTCTAATTCATACACTGGCTGTAAAAAAGATCGATGTTTCTTTATACACATACTGTAAGGTCAGAACGCATAACAAGAATAATACATGTAGCTAATTACAAAACTATACATTACAATTAAAAAGTTGTATGCTATAGCAATGCTCGGTTACATTTATCATTCTATGTTATGCATTTTTTATGCACGTAAAATTACCTTTCAACTTTATGAAATAAGAATTTAACACAATTACTAATTCTGCGTATAATTCTTATTATATAATAAAATCGCAGATTCTATAAATAACAGTTATTGTTCTGTACTTAAACATCACTTATTTTCTCACTGGTAGTAACATAACAATATAAATTAAAACAGGTCCGTTACAGATAAGGCGCTGTGCTTGTAAATTTTGCTTTAGAAAATATAAGAAAGATTTGAGATTATTTGAAAAGAAATGGTTTAGTCTTTCCTACATACAATAACATGTCCGTATCGTTGATAATATTAAATTAATTATTAGATTTTTGTATGCGTATTGTGCGCGTTAATTTAACTTACAGAAAATTTTGTTTGCATTACACGATTTGTTCAGAGTATGGTGTCAGACAAAATGTGTAGGAATTTCCACCATGATGGGAATAATAATGTAATATTAACAGAGTCAATGCAAATAAGAAAACAATATCATAATGCTATATAATGGCATTGCATCGTCACAAAATTCTATCGAAATATTCACATATATCTATGTACAAATACAAAAATTTGAACAAAAGTAGCGTGAAATATTTCTGATTATAAAAATGTTTGCTTAGTGATTGTAAATATGCCCAATGAAATCGTTTATAAAGTCATAACTAAAATGTACTTAAACAAAAAAACTAATGCCAGATATTGTTCGGTAAATAGCAACTTTATGTTAGAACTCAAGCAGGCGGAAATTCATAGGCACTTCATACTTATGCAAGACACTTATAAATGTGTCAAGTGTGTCATGAGTATAAAAACAAATATTGTCACATCGTTCATTAATACATAAGCAACAGCGACAGGCGATAGTAATGATATCGTTACAGACGAAGAATATAGATCTCTTAGACTTCTATCGATTACAACATAATCGAAGCGCGAACTAGCAAACTAATTAGTTCTCGTGTAATAAGCTGATTATACACACATATACATCGAGTTGGGAATATGTATTAGCACAGAATGGAATGAAACTGATTAAAAAAAAAAAAAGAAAAAGAAAAGAAAAGGAAAGAAAAAATGTTTGCCGATCGATGTGATGTAAAATTTAATGTGATTGTCCCTTGCCGTAAATGAACGGCTTAGCAGCGCACGTGCCAGAATTAAAACTTGACTAGAGATGAACGAGCGTGCAAAGGAATACAATGTTACTGATTTCCATAATTTCCGTACTCCAAAGGTTCAATTTTTTTTCTTTCCTTATTTATATTAATCTCATCAATTTAGTTTTATTTTTTCGTTTCAATATAATTCACTGCAAAATAGAATACTGAGAGTTACGGGCAGTTCTTGCATCCGAAATAGTTTCATTTAATTTCAGTGCAATAATTTGAATGTTTTTAATTGTATATGAAATGTTATAGAACAATTATTTTAAAAATGTTAGGCATTTATACGAACTACTTAAAAAAAAATATTTCTGAAACTTAATGCGCCAAGTTGGATCAGATGCAGATGATTGTTCAAGGTCACTGGGAGACTACACCACCGTTTAGTTATTCTATTGTGTTATATCCTTTAACACAATAGGGGCAGGCCGATATGTCGTAAAAATAAAAAAGAGCGTCTAACTGATTTTGATTCAACTTGGTAATATAAATTCAATCTGATTAAGACTAAGAACTGTCCATGTCTCTTAGTATTCTCAAGTAAAAATATAGCTTCTTTTGTGCCGCGTAAGCCCTCCAATTACGTGCAACATTTTGTTGGTGTCTTACAAAGCACATTTACGGGCATGCCTCATACACACACGCGCGCACATACACACATACACACATACACACACACAGGCAGACAGACAGACAGATATCTAATTTTCTCATCATGTATGAAAAAGTAAAAAATGATTCTCCCGTGTATTACGATTTGCAGCAGTTCTGATGTAATACAAATAAGGTACAGATATTTTTCGCGCAGTTTAAACTGAATAAGAATATCAGTCTTTCTTTAGAAGAAAAATTAGCGCAGGCGTGTGAAACACGCTTATATGTATATGACACCGTATCTTACAAATAAACTTACACACATACGTGCGTGATATCATTAGTATATTGTAATGAAAGGTAGACCATAGTAGCGTTTGACCTCTCCTTGTCACATTGAACGGTAGAATAACAACACATGTTGGTAGAAATGTTTGGAAGAATACAAGAGTTCTTATTCAGCCTTGAACCATATGAACTTTACCACCTATGTTTGATCGTGTTCAAAGGAATATGCAACATAAAAATTAATCAGTTTTTATAAATCACAATTTCAAAGTAGTAATGCAATTTGTATTTTCAAAATTGAGCTTGAATATATTATACGACTATTACAATGCAAAAACACGATCAAATATTAAATCGGTAAGCTTATATGGTCCACTCATCAGAATGTTCGTACGTTTTATAAACATGCTCGATTTTTCACTAGTTCACCAAATAGTCATATTTGTTAATTAAAAAAAGCACTTACTTTGCTGTGTTAGTGCTTTTATAGAATGTTCCATTTCGATCACAAGAAGTTTTAATACACTATTTCGTGTTTTTTTTTCTTTTTTTTTTTTTTTTTGTTCTCGATATTATCAATAAAAACGAGTTATTCGGATAGCTTTACAACAGTTGTCGAGGGCATGGTATCACGAAGGTTATCACTGTTCTGCACTTTGTAACAATTAACCGACCAATGGTTAATTTAATTGGCAAAATTTCCATCGAACCAATTGTGCATTCAGTTTAATCCTACCAGTTTGAAAATGTGTGCCATTTGCTGCTTATTCCGTGTCATACAGGTAAAATGTCTTCGGTTCACACAATTAGACAGTCCGTGCATAAGCTGTTCAATTCTCAAAGGGGTTATAGTTTCTTATGCACGCATACATGTCAGTCAAAGTTCATGGATGTTGTGATCATTCACCAATACATTAGTGATTTCTTTGGTTGGCCCAATATACGTTCATTTGAGCATTTATACGTTTTCAAACACTTTTTGTACGTGAAATGTTTTTACGCGCTTGTTCACCAAACATTATTTAGGTTTTCCAATCGTACATTTCATGGTATTAAGATGCTGGTTCGTCGTCGGCCAAATTATGAAGATCTGAATAGTTGACAATAGCACGATGGAGAAATTCATATTGCGCCTGTAACATTTATTTAAATATTAAATTTAATTGTTACGGGCATCACGATAATTTTTATAACATCCAATGTAAGTTACGTACAAAGGCGCTGATCATGCCGTGTCTTTGAGAACGCAACTTCTTTGTCGTCGTAAAAATGTCTACGCGTTTCTCAGTTCGTAGCTGTTGAACCAATATACTAAGAGCGACGAACATAGAACTCCTATCGGACCCATAGCTGCAATGAACAACCAATGACCCGCTCGATTCAGTACCGTTTGTAAGCGTTTGATTTACAAGTTCTATAAGACCGCGTGTCACTTCAGGTACTTCTCCCTCTACTGTCGGCCACCCGTGGTACTGATACTGCGTCACAACCACATTTTCGTCGGTTTTTGTATTAGAAACACAGAACTCGCGACGAGTGTAATATGGACAACTCTCGCTTTGAATGTATCTAACTCTTATGTGGTCGTACACAGCTTCGTCGTCGGGCCAATATCGTGGACATTTTCGCGAACCTTCGTTTAGCTGAAATGAAGTTTTTATTGTAGTAACGCTACGTTTCTCCCGTCTTGGAACAATTATTTGTAGAAATTAAGAAAGCATCGACGATACTAAACGAGTATTACTTACTCACCTCGTTACAAAAGTGTAATTAGTTTCAAACATTACTTACATACTGATGTTATTATCGAAAGTCGGAGACACAGAAATATTTTTCACCCGACTGTTCTTATCTCTTTCTCTTTGCACGGAATTATTCAATCTTAATAATATTTAAAATATATTTATAAATTGTTCAAATGCTGTGTAATGTGCATTACAAAAAATTAATAATTTGTGTAACAAGCGAGTTGCGTGCCATATATCCAACTTTTACGCAACAAAGAGATTGAAAGGAATTAATAAAATAAAAAAAACCATCGAAGAATGTATTGGAGATAAAAGAGGAAAAATTTACTTACATCGGATAGCATTACAATTGTAGAAATGCATTGTTCAGAAATCATTCGCCAGAAATCTGCTATAGTAGTCTCTAGAGGGTCTTGAGTTATGACAAACGATTCGGAATTGTCATAGCCTTCGATAAATGATGCATTTATGTATGTTGAATGTTCTCTACCCGGAACAGGCGTAAGAATAACTCTATTTCTATCGTACGGTATTATTAATTCGCTTCTATTCTTGCTCTTGTTTTCTTCGCCTCCACCTACAGAGAATGATTTTCTATCTTCCAATACAGAGTTGATTTTCTACAAACACAATATATAAGTTGCATAATAAATCTATTAATGTGTTTTTTTTCTTTTTTTTTTTATTGTAATCCTAACGTTTGAGAAAAATTCTTCACTCACATCATACTCTTCTTCCATTCTACATTTTTCTTTGCCATTGTCTCTCTGTCTCAATTTCGCAACAGAAGCTTTTAGCTGAGAAGCTGGAATCTCTGTGTCCCCGTATTGCGCCATTTCCATTAATGCGCGATAAATGAAAATATACTGTTTCAGCGATTGCACTAAGAAATTCCGTTGGTGTCTCAAATCGCAGACCGTGTTGAATATCGAAACTTGACCTTCTTCCGCAAGTTGTTGCAACAAAGAGTCTAATGCGACCAATGTTCCTGTTCGTCCTACACCCGCGCTACAATGCACCAATATTGGTCCCTTCTCTAACGAATAAGCTTCATTCACTCTCTTTATGAATCTCAATATTGCGTGAGGATGTTCTGGTGCCATAAAGTCTTTCCAAACCAAGAAGTGATACTGAACGATAGTACGCGCGTCTCTTTCACCGAGTCGTGTCATTTTCAATTCACGCACAACGTAGTCCGAGAAAGCCCTTTCTCGAATGTGTTCGACGGTGATGTCTCCAAAGTTTTTCGTTTCTCCTTTGTCTGGCCAATATTTCGCGCATTTCGTTTTCGAGTACTCTTCGAGATTTGTCAGCATGAGTATTAGCTCAAGATGTTGTTCCCAAATCATTCTCCAGTAATCGCAAACAGTATTTTCCATCGGACCTTGAGCGCATATAAATTTCTTGCGCTCTTTGTAACCCAGTACAAAGTTAGCATTTATATAGTCAGATCCGCAAATACCATCCATCTGAGCTAATCGTATTCTAGTCTGATCGTAACACTTTATATCTGGATAACGATTTTTGTAGAGATTTTCGCGTGCTTCCGAAGCTCTCGTGGTACGGTCTGTAAATCTATCCGGCAACAATTCGAATTCATGTTGAAATCCGTAATCGGAATCTCGGTGTCGTTCAAGATACGACTGAAGTAGTTCGCTTCTAGGAATAGGGGGCATATCCGGTGGACTCGCGGCTACAAGTTGATGTCTTCCTCTGAGACTTCTGCACAGATGCCTACCAGAAAACGGCATTTATTAGGTATATGAAACTATACTATGACTCTAATACTTATTTAACGTTTTTTTTTTACCTGAAACTATTTCTTAGTGTAATGATTTCTTCGCCTCTTTGCTGCACACGTTTTGTGTATCTGTGCAATACACAAAGTGCGATCAGAAGAATAATGATGATCAATATAAGAGCAACCGATATTTGTAGAATGACGCTGAGTGTAGTCACTTCAGATGAAGCTATAGTCCCAGGATCCAATCCCCCGTAAAGAGGATTGAAATAATTGCTGTAGGCTGGTAAAAGTTGATCCTCTTGGATTCCAAATACTATAAAATAAATTTTGCTGCACAATTTACTAATTTAGACACAGATACTGAGAATTTAACTATAAATGTTATACATACCAATAACTTCAATGAAACCGGTATAATTGGATTTTTCATCCAAAGAGCCATCCTGTGGGTTGTACGACGGTAGTTCGGAAGATCCGTCGGTACTCTTTATCTTTTGAGTGGCCATATTTTCTCGTTTTCTTCTTGCTACATTCTCGGTATGGTTGCCGTTTATTATACTCGGAACCGTTGTCTCTATTTTTTGGGTAGTAATGGTTATTGTTGGGGAAGAAGTTGTAGTCGTCGGCAGTGATGTCATAGTTGTTGCAGGTGTTGCGTTGAGCGTTGCTATAGTTGTTTGAACTTCAGGAACAAAATGTAATACTGGCGGAGCTGCTTTTGGCCTCAGTCCAATACATTTGTCACACATAGAGCTACCGTTGAACGATTCGCCGTCACCAAGGAAAATCTCTGATATTAATCGATCGCTGTCGAATGTTTCGGCAACGTAAGCACCCCCGGAAGGCGAATTGTGAGCGTAATGATACGAATATACACCAATTTCCTCAGGTGGTGGTAAATCCGTAACGCTTTTCTGAGGCGCTAACTTAACCAGATAAACTCGATAGCAACAAATAGGGCCATTCCTCTCTGTAATACGTGGAAGGTACAGTTTAAATAACTGTTTACCTTGATTTTCGATTTTTCGCCATGTTCGCATATTCAAGCTATCTCTATCTGGAATGGTAACTGGCGTAGTGCAATTGCCAACAGTATCCTTTCCTGGTGTACGCGATCTAGTGACACCGTGTACACGGACCTTTTAAAAAAACATTGTCAATTATAACCCCATGTACAAACGTCTTAATCTTTAGAGAAACTTGACAAAATATGTACCGTGTAATTTGTATTAGGCGGTATCTGATTGAAATGCGTACTATTCCTTTTATAAACGCTCCAATTTTGTGGTCCCCACTTATCGATATCTAAACGACCCATATCATTTTTAAATTTAGCAACGCCGGTTAATTGTATATTGTAGCGAGTAATAACGCCGTTTGACTTTTCTGGGTGGGCCCACGTGATGGAGATAAAACTAGAGCTACTTATGTTATCAAATCGACAGTTAACGGAT
Organism: Colletes latitarsis; assembly: GCF_051014445.1. Taxonomy (NCBI): domain Eukaryota; kingdom Metazoa; phylum Arthropoda; class Insecta; order Hymenoptera; family Colletidae; genus Colletes; species Colletes latitarsis. Next base: position 43,443,410 of record NC_135136.1, on the reverse strand, counting down.
AAATTCTGAGGAGGGCTGGCCACTAAAATTAAGACCAAGTAATTAGTTTAGAGTTTTTAGAATGCTTGTGCCATTAAGTTTACGGTTATTAAAAGTTTTACCCCCATCTAAAGTAGTGCCATTCACTTCAGTGCTCCAATTTCCACATTCTTTTGTATATTCACTGCACGCAGCGATTCTAAAATTATACGTAGTCGCAGGATCAAGATCAACAAATGCGTATACAGTAAACGGTTGCGCTGGGTATACTGCTTCTCTTTTCTGTTCCCCATGAGTAGCCATTAAATTGTAATAATGAACGTGTTCTTTTAAATCAGATGGTGGTACTGTCCAGCCTATTGTAATTGAATTCTCAGTGACACCATTAACAGAAACTTTTGGCACAAATATAGGATCTGCAACAGAGTTTGGCAATAAGATATTCATTGGACTAAAACGAGAATACATACGACGAAAATATTTCATTCCATACCTTTTTCGAGCGTAGTAATCCAACGAGGATCGAATCTCACGTGTGATTCACCTACAACATTTGTAGCACTAATTGCAATTTGATACGCGGTACCACTTTCAAAACCTTTTAAAACGTAACTCGAATTACCGCCGCCAATTTGTTCAATGTAATAGTGATACTGGTCTGTTCCATTCTTCATATGTTGAATAAAATATTTTTTAATCGGTTCATTGCCGTCGTTTACAGTCCAGTTCAAAAATATACTTCCAGCACCAACAGCTTTCATAAAATCAATGCTGACTTTTGGTACATCGATTACAAAAAGGTGCCTATAAGCGCTAATTTCGCCATTGTAATCGCGTGCCTTACAAATATACGTTCCATTATCTTTATGCGTTAAACTTGTAAATTCTAAAGTCAATATCGTGTAAGTTTCGTTTATCTGTGTAACAGTAGTAAGATCTTTTAAATGTTCTGTACTTTCGGAATTGTTCCCTTTTAACCAAGTAAATTGGGATAATGGATAACCATGCATATGACACGTTAAGTTAGCAGCCTCCATTACTTTGGCCCTAATATCTTCTCCAGCTGTTACTCTACCTGGTTCTAGGGTAAAAGCAATTCTTTGTTAAAGGTGTGAATGATGAAATATTTATGTTTATAACAATTATGATAGTCTGTATTTACCAATAACTCTGATATGAACATCTTTCTCCAGTAATTCTCCATCTGCAGTTTGTGCCACGCATTTATAATCTCCTGTATCGTTTCTACTAGCTTGTTTAATATCCAAACGTCCTCCAGATTCATAATCCTTAATCGTGGTGAGGTTTCTTCCATTACTGGTCCACCATATTTGACCCAGTACATTCAATTTACATATCAGCGAAGGTGTACTGCCAGCCTCTATGCCTTCTAAATCTTGAGATGCTGTAATTTCTAAGGTCGATGGATTTTCATTTTTTCTTTCGGCGGCGTCTATTTTCTCTACACCTATGTTTGAACATGCAAAAAAATATATTTAAATACGATTAATCATTTTTAACATACTATCGATATTTAAAGAAAATTTCGATAAGAATAAGAGTAAAAGATTAGTAAAAATTATTTTATTTTTCGTATATATTTACGAGGAAAAAGAAACTTTTTCCCATGTAACGTGCAAATGAACTAAGTAGTCGGCTCGTTAATTCATTGAAACTGCAGCAGCAGAGTTGTATAAATTGGCTAAGTTTTGTCTTGATGCTTGAAATAACTAAAGAACTTGAGTACATTTTGCTAAAACGTATTTCACGATTGAAAATATATCATTTAACTTTTAGCAATTTGTTTAATACACTTATAATTTATTGATTAATTAAAAATTAACGCGGGTAAATTAACATACAGCGCGGGAAAGAAAAAAAACAATGAACCTTTAAATCGTTTCATTTTATTTTAAGTATTTTTTATATTTAACGTTAAACACATACATATACGTCTTGTAAATTCTTTAATGAGTATAACGCGTATCGTCGTATTAGTATCGATGTTTAAATGAACGGTGTCATTTTCCCACATAAAGTGTCTTTTTTATTCAATTACATGTAACATTATACGATTAAGTTCTGGACGAAAAAGAAGAAAAATAATAATACACGTATACATATATCACTCGTTTGTGAAAAATAGAGAAATAACATTTGGTAAATTTACGATAATCACATAGCAAATATAGCATTTTTATTTTCCGTAAAAAATATATTGTGATATCGTACTTTGCGGTACAAATTAACGTAAACATATAAAACGTAAGCATACGCGAAATAAAGACTATTAATTTGTACTTAAAAAATTGTATTTTTTACTCTATACATTCTTAGGTTGTAACGGAAGTTATTAAAATAATTCATATTTTCTAATTCTTAGTATCAATTAAATTACGCAGAAAATTTTTTAAATTAGTACTTCTCATATTCTAAAACTTGGTAATCGAAAATTATTATTTGGTATAATTTAATGTTTATATTGAACCAAGTACCGGAACAAACATTTTTACTTCCTTCTATACGAACGTAGAAAACGTGTTGTGTAGCGGAAATCGACTTGTAAGTGACAATATAGTTGGAAAAAAATTTCAGTGAATAACAAATTCAACGACAAACAAAGTTTCAATAATCTTATAAAAAATTATACATAGGTATATCATATTATCGTTTAAAGTTGCATCGATCGATCTGAACCCATAAAACGACAAAGATGAATGTACATTACACGCAACAATATATTAATTCTATCATCTTTCTAGTAACTGATGGACCGTGAAATTCAAATATAAATAACGATAGTGTAATAAAGGAAAAGATAGAACTCGAGGGTGCATCGAATGATAAATGATTTAAACGATCAAGATACACTGGTGACATTCGATATCTTTTTCTATTGTTAATCAATCGTGTACGGCGGTAAGTTTACGCACGCCTGTTCATCCATCGGCCTGTTCGATTTTCGTTCGTGTCGTTGTCTCGTTACCCGTTTGAAGTAGAAAGTATTTAACAGAAGAACAACAAACGGAAGGACGACGAATGACAGACAAGCAGCACATTGTGTATCAGTAACTACCTCGCTTATGTATAACGTCCGTTGCATCGTTCGTGCGGCGTTCGATGCGAAAGAGCGGAGGAAGCTATCGTCGCGTTCAAGCCGATCGTGAGTCTGTTCGCGAGAACGTTCACGAAACTTACCGGATTCGTCAAGGCCGGCGGCGATAAGTACGAAAAAGCAGAGTATCGTCAAAAGGATACTCGACATCGGTAGACCACTTTGGGGAAACATGGCGTCGTGACAACCGGGCGTGAGCGTTGTATCCCTGGCCCTTTTTCCCACTTCCTGCCACCTTCGTGTACGTTCTCGATTCCTTTCACAATCCCATGACGTGCGACTAGCGTCGCCTGTCCATTTTAATCACGGGTTCGATTCACTGTTTCATATCACGCCCCGCACTTACGTGCGTCGCACTTTTCCTAGAGATGCTCGGGCACACACTTCGCGAATCTCACCCCGTAATAGTGCTAGTGAAACTGAATCACATTATGCGACTGTATACGTAGGTGCTCGGCGAACAGTACGCCGCCAAATGCGAACGATTGATACTGCCCTCCGTCGGGGCTTTCCTCCACGTCCAGACACGCGTGTCGATAACGGCGAAGATTGTCCAGAGAACGAGTAAATTCTCTCGAGTGCAAACCTAATCACACTTTAAATGGAAGAATCCGATGTGTAAGGTATACAATAAATCTGTACTATTCCAATAGTTAATGGCTACAAATTTATAATAGTTCCTCTAAATATCGTATCAAATTGTTAATAATAACTACTCTGTACACCCTATAAAGGAACAAAGACTTTTCTACGTTTATTAACTTTACTGATTTCAATAAGTCAATTGGCTATCGAATCACTGGTTTTTTACCAAGTCGATATTTCAGTTTGCGTAACGCCAACTTCTACAAGATGCATAGTCTATCCTATGCCTCGTCTGTGCTCCAATCCGTGCGACAGAAAATAACGTTGCACGTAGTAACGTTTATTCCATATCTCGTCTCCGATATCGCCACGGACGAGGTATACAAGTAGACTTTTCACCTTATGGATTTTCGTGGCCCAATCTGACTGCCATACCGACCTGAAAATTCGGAGGTGATTTTAGCGTCCTCTTCTCACGGATGGCGGTCAGTTGAGAAACTATTCACTGAATTAGTATTGATAGGCACGCAGCTGTAGTGTTGCGTACATACATGTGAATTCATTTCTGAATCTGTTGGTAACGTTGCGAATGACACGAAAATGGTAATGGAGTTTCGAGACACCATAAAAATAGGCCGAAAAAATACATTGGATGATACTAGAATCTTTGATGAATCAATGAGAATCAAAAATAATCTAGCGAAGAAGCTCTATATTTACGATGACCTATGCAAAGCGGATCGCAGCCAATTTGCTAATATTATTTAGTTTTTAATTAATAATTGCATTACCCAGCTAAGAGCGATACGATTATTAATTAAACGTAAATAATATTACCCAGGTCTCACCACGAGGAGGTTGCTGCGAGTGGAGACCCGAAGGGAGATAGATGGAATCAAAGTTCCATCGATCTCCCTTTTACATCCTTAGAAACTAGATTACTAAACTAGAGAGATAGAAGGAAGCAATGTTCCTTCGATCTTCTAGTTTAGTTGTAGCAAGTAATTATTTTATTGAAAAAGGAGTGAAGCTAAATTGTGGGATACGCGACGCGACGCGATGCTGAACCGTGCAGCAGATCTTCGGATCGAATCGACACTACCCTTGGTAGATTGATTTCTATTTCTAGAAATCGATCTATCATTGGCAGGCGACTAGATCTTTCGGACAAACTGGACGGCCGATCACATGTTTCGTTCGACGAAACAGTGGTGACCGAAGCAGGAAACGAGAGAACGAGTCGAGAGAAGCTACTTGTTAAATAATTACTTGGTAACATTGGGAGACGCATACGATAGGGACTTAAAATTAACGTCGAAGTTCAAGTCTAGTCAACTTGAAGCTAAACTACGGACGATAGAAGGAAACAAAGTTCCTTGATTTAGTTGTACCAAGCAATTATGTGGTTAAAAAGAGGGATGAAGCTAAATCGTGGGATACGCGACTCGACGCGACGCGATGCTGAACCGTGCAGCGGATCCGAGGATCGAACCTACTGCCCTTGCTAACTCGATCTCAACAAGAAAACAGAGAACTGCAACCCCGAGTCGAGGTCTCCATTTCTCCAACGCAACCCGCCGGGAGCCCGAAGGACCCGACTTAGGTTGTCTGACAAAAGAGAGAGTACCTGAAACGGGGTCGACTTCCGCTGGAAGGTATGCGTTTCCGCAGAATACGGAAACTCCACACCTTCCAGCGAAGTGCCGTTTTCCCTCAATCAAGCTTACCAAGGGAAGGCGATTAGATCTGTAGGACCAGATACACGGCCGATCACATGTTTCAATCGATGAAACAGCGGTGACCGAAGCTAGAAACGAGGGAACGAGAAAACGAGAAGCTACTTATTGAATAATTGCTTGGTAAAACGCGAAAATATGTACAATAAAGAAATCTTCGACGTTAATTTTAAGATTCGCGACGAAGCTTATGACTAATCAACTTGGAATGAGAAATCCCCCGATGGTTGTGGCGTATTCCTTCGATGTCCTTGCGATTATTCTAAATTTAAACTGAAATCATAATTAATATTTATATTAGTGAGATATGGAAGGAAATTAAGCAAAATATTACAAGAATTTAAGCTGAAACATAAAAATAAAAATCTTATATTAATGAGTGTCATCGAAACAAATATGGTATATGCATCGACACAATGTTATAGATATCAAAATGAACATTCGTAATAATGGAAGAAACTTGGATCGAGACACCAGATTGAATCAACACCAAACAATCAAACAAAGTACCTCCGCAGATTATTACGAGAATTCGAGAACAGAAACAAAGATGGAACAGAATTGAAAATCCAACGATGAAATCGAAGAGTGGAAATATCCAAGAATTAAACAAAATTATTGACATCAAAATTCATAAAATAGTATGCAAACAAAAATGGTATATGATTCAACACAATCGTGCCAATTCAAAATATAAGGCAACAGAAGAAATAGAGGAAAACATAATAATCAGATAAAACGGGACAGTCAAACAACATTGAATTATGACCAAACAAATAAAATAAACTGGTCAGTTTTGTGATAATAATATAAATAAGTAAAGTGGGCTTACTACTTGTTGAGCATTAGTTACCATTACCAAGGAAGCAGCACCAGAGGTCCAGCTGTAACATAAGAAACGATTCGTAATTTAGCAAAAGCGATGGATAGTTCCATAACGTTTAATTGGTATCAAACGACAAAATAGAAGTGGGGAGAGCAATTTTAAATAGTTCTTACCAGTGGTCATCACGGTCCGGCACTGGTCAGTAGTGGTCAGTAGTGGTCAGTAGTTGGATCTCCACTGGTCAGCACTGGTCAGTAGTGGTCAGTCCTGGTCAGTCCTGGTCACTCCTGGTCACTCCTGGTCCCCCCAGTGGTCAGCGGTGCACGAATGGCCTGACTTTGGCCCGCGAGACCCGATTCCCCTGGATGCTCCAGGGGTACTGAAGAATTTGTCCAGCGGTAGTCTTCGAGTGGGGAAGTCGAAGAGTGGGGAGACAGTGTCAACGTGAAGAGTTAAGAACCGCTTGGTCTAAAGAACAACATTATTTCGATTGGTCCCAACTCTTGACCATTTCTGGATCTTCACTGGACCGTTGACCTCGATGTCAACCTCACTGCTGACCATCAGTGACCATAAGCTAGTGATCATCGACCCGTTAAAACTATTACGAAGATTAAAGCCTTCTTACGAGGATCCCCTTACAATTTGATGCGTGATCTTTTTAATATTTAGTTCCACTTTAGAAGAGTGTATCTCATGTTATAAGACACTCGTGGTACAGTGATATAATGGTAATGGGGGGGCTCTAGAACCCCAGAAAAATAGGCCAAAAAAATACATTGGGTGAAAGGTCTACTCGCATACCTCGTCTGTGGTACAACAATTTATTATAGGAATTACCGATTACTATTGAGAAAAATTTTGAATACATTTTATAGACAGTACGCTATGCTATCTTTATGCAATTTTAAACTCTTTGGTTTTAAGTATACGAGAGACGTGACTGCGTGCATTGTGTTTTTCGGATTACATAAAATATAGTTTTATATCGCGTTAAGTGTAATATACATTAACTTGAGATTACGAATGTGAGACTGGGTTAAGTTAATAAATTTGGACCAAAATTAATTTTTATAGCAAAAAAGAATGTATTGCCGTACGGAAGATTGCACAGTCATCTACGGCAGATCATCCAAGTTTCTTGAGAAATAGTTTGTTGTTTTCGAGGCTAGATGGCGCGTCAAGTATGTGCAATCGAAAATTATTTTCAATTATTATTACTCATTTATTTAATTTATTTATTACAGTTTCGTTATCATCGAAGCAAGAAATGAATAATCGCTGAATAAAAAGGAAAGATACAAAGATCAAACGATTCGCAGTACACACATGTATATTATAGAATTGGGGTTCGCAGGTCTGTTATAGATGGCATCGAGGCTCGGATTCAGCGGAGAAAGTTGATTGGCTCCGGGCGATGATCGTAGCAGGTGGTGGGGATCGGTGGTGCGAGCGAGAGGGCAAATCAGTGCAGCAGTTGCAGCACGTAGCCGCACTGTCAGTCGGTAAACGTATCTCGCGGAGGACGGATGCATTTGTCGCGTGGGCGCGTGCATTTTCTATAGTTGACCGTTGTCGAGCGTCGGTCGTCAAGGAATAGCGATTACAAACAGATTGTCTTCTCGAAGGTCGAGAAGACGCGGGGTACCGATGTGCGATTGATACGATGCGGTGAAGTGAAACGTGTCCTGGGCGCGGCGACTCCGGTGGAAGGAAAAGCTATTCAAGGTGGCCGGCATGTGCACGCAGTCCTGCCGCGGCACCGCTGCTGCTGCTGCTACTGTTGTCATCCTGGCGATGTTCCTCTGCCGGATTTGCTCCGCCGAGGAGCAATCCGGATCCTCGCGCGGACCAGCCGTCCTGGAAATATGCAACGTAACTGCCGATGGACGGGAGTTTACCTGTCGCGGGGCTGGTTTCCTATCCATCCTGGAGCCCCTCGATGCCGCTGTACTTCCATCCGTCGCGAATCTAACGAAACTGTAAGTAATCAAAATCGTTTACAAACAGTGCGCAGGGAACGATACGTCTTTTCATTTGATAATGCTACTGTTGGTTTACGCGGGAAAAAATTATGATTTGAAATGATGCAAAGTCTGTTAAAAATTTGGGTTAGCGAATCCGAATTTCATCCAAGGTTATTTTCTTGTCTCTGATATACGTAAATTGACAGTTGCACGCTACATCTTGTCGCACGTTGGTTTAGTAACGATCGCACGCTAATGATGGACATTTATCTTTGAATGGACAGCATCGTTCAGTTTTCTTCTCTTTCATACGAGTTTTTAATGCGGGTAATGCATTACTCTCGTGCGATACCTGTCAACGCATTAATGAAACGTGTACTAATGACTCTGTCACCGACCATGATTCGCAAGACACGTAGTATTACGTACTTGTCAATTCCATTTGAATAAAATATAATAAATTTCGCAGAAAATTGGAGAAAACGTGGAATTGGTTCGGAAAGAAAGGAGTATCGTGTCTTATTGAAAAGTAGGATTGCTTTGAAAGAAATTTCGATCGGTCCGCTAACAACGGAATAATATAGGGTGACGACGTTACGTGGTTCACCTTATATTAAAGTCCCAGCCTTTCCTGGGGGAGTCGTATTAGATTCCCATCGGTAAGTATGATCCAAGAGAAAAGTTCCTTGTGCCACCTAGACTCTGGAGGAACTCTTGAACTCGTTTTTTTTATGATTCTGATAACGATGAGAGAGCTAGTTATTTCGAGAGTAATACACTCTGGTAGTGATGCGTCCAGGGGTAGATCTCGTTCATGATCTTTGGACGAACGAGGTTGTAGATTCAATACCCTACTCCTGACAATTACGACGCGGAATAACTCGCTGTTGAAGTATATTTCTCATAAAAAATGGATGCCTTATGATTTTCTAAAAATTTCAGAGCTTAATGTTTTCGAAACGTAATGGTTAGTTGTTTTTGGAAGCAATAACCGAAGGAAGATATTATCCCTCGGTTTTTTTAATAAAAGACCAAGGAGCGACGTTTGCATACGCCTTTGGAGGCTGCTGAAAAAACAAACTCCACCGATTGAATATCTTTTTCTGGCCTGGATTCCATCCGAACGTATTCTCCGTGACACTTGGTCGCAGTTTTCGTGCAACGTGCACACGGAAACGCAAACTCTGGCTGCTCGAACGCGTCCTTACTCCGTCGCATACTACTAACGCGCGACGTTTATTTCCGTTTTATTTCCCTTCTTCTTTCGAGTCGCTGTTGAACGATCGAAACGACTTGTCGTTTTGTTAGGAGACAGTATCGTAGGCGGTAACAAAACGAGCGTGTACTTTAGACTGCTTTTATTTTGTCATTAGAATTCTTTTAGAGCAAAATGCCATTGAAAATGTCTATTTATGTACTTTCGAGAGACGTAGTCCGCTGTGAAATTGTGTTCATCGATCGTGCGCGATTATTCGATCAATTTTCAGCGCGAGCGAGCGGTTTCTGACACCTGTTGCCGACACACCTTGCATGATTTGATTATCTCTAAAAATATCGCGTTAGTATTGACATTATCATCGATTGCCACCGAGGAAGGCCCAAATTTTGGCGAAAAGTCTGAAATAAAAATGAAATTTTCGGCCTACGATTACACGTCGCCTAACGATTAACGAACGAACAAGTATTTACACGGATCGCATTAAAAATTTGTCTTTTCTAAGTATAGGAAAAGCGCGACAATAGAACGTCCATCTTACCATAAATTAAGGTACGATACATGTATACATATATTGAAAACTGTACTTTTCGACGAAACAGTTTATATACGTATTCACGAAATCCTCGCTTCGGTGTATAATAATAAATATTTTACGTTTGGCTCAGCAACTGGCTGATAATTTCCAGCGATTCTCCGAGGCCTGAAAAATTAATCTGGAACCGCGATGAGAGAAATTAATCGGAAAATTTGTCTTCTCGCGTTGCTCCGTTTCTCGAGAAATCGCGAAGCGATAGGGATCCTCGAGGGACGTTACCGATTCGATCGTCGCTAGATCAGTGGAATTTCGAGAAGAAGCAGCAGAATGCCTCTACATAAATTCTGTCGTTTCGTTGATCTTAAACGACGTTCTATAAAATATCGACTGTCAAGAAGGATAATCAGCTTCCAGGTATGTAGGTCGCGGCGTCATCGTACTTGTACGGATTATGCTTCATACCTTTTGCCTTCAGGAGATGCTCCTCGTTGCGTCACGCGTATCGCGTTCCTTTATTCTTGGAAGTATTCGTCACCTGTCGACGGTGCCTCGACTATCACTGTTGCCACGATTAAACGACTTACTTTTTTGGTCGTTTATGGCAGAATTAGGTCTGAATCCCAGACCTAACCCATTTTCCACAGTAATGGCCTGTCGCAAGAGTTTAATACCGAGTTCTACACTGTTTCAGATAGTGAGAAGCATAACGGGAATTTTACCTTTGTACGTCGTTGACGCGTCCACCAACCAAGAATCTAATAACACGGAAGTATGCACCCGTTGGAATCATCGTACATCGTTCGTTGCAACCAGCTTTTGCCCAAGTAATTTCTTAGGAAGTTAACCAATTGCCTCGGTTTGAATGCGAGCTGTTGCGGAGAGAAATACAAGTTTCGTTTACGAGGGATACGTAGACAGTATCCAGTCACGTTTGCTTACAAGGAGTCGTAACTCTTCCGGAAGTTGTAACGTCTGTACCGTTTTACTATCGACGATACTCTTGTAACAATCGACCTTTTTCGTCCATAGAGTATACCTATGCATTTACTGTACAGCTAATGTACATTTCCGGTAGCTGTAGCGCAAAGAACTTTACCGATTGCGTCGATAGGAATAACGGGGATTTATTTAGAACGAATCACGACGACAAGTCGTAGTAATTAACGATAAAGTTTTACAATCGTTGGAGGATGAATGAAAGGTTTATAGGCGCATGCTATTTTCCAGGCCTCATCATCGGCCGACCCGCGGTTTTCTATAAATATTTTCCAACGGTTGCAACGATGCACGCGGGCCGGTGCTTTTAAAGCGACGTGATTTATTTTTCTTCGCGCGAGCGAGATTAATCGTCGACAACGCGCGACGATATCGCGGTCGTTGAAAGGGCCGATGTAGAACTGTCTTTGTGTAATAAATGGAGCAACTGTTGATCGCTGAACGATTGCCAGGAACGGGTTTTCCTTCGGGAAAATTTATGTAATGTCCACTTGGGTTTTTCCTCGACTTATCGTTCGGTCTAGATATTCTTTCGCGGCTAGTTGCCGCGAATACGATTTCTTGGTTATTTTTCGTTCGGTTTTCTCGCAAAGCGAACTGGCTGGGACTAGTCGTCGTCGTCGTTTCTAACACGACAAAAATAAATTACTAATTTCTATTAAGAAATAATTTCTTGTAACGAGTAACGTGCAGTTGCTACGTTGACTGTTGATGGATCGTGACTCTCGTGCTTGTAGCTGTTCAACGATAAAGAATCACGTTCTGGAACGCTTTCACGCGGCGGACAGTCATCAATCGATCGTTGTTACGCGAAGCGTTTATCCGTGTTTCATCATTTATTCTCTATCGATTATCAATTTTCCGTAAGATTGCACTTTTCCTCGCGACTAGACATCGATTAATAACCCGTAAGACGTCTCGTTAACGCGGCAAATGTCACGTGGATCCTCGAGGATCGACAGTCTCCGAGAAGCAACAGTATCGGAAGAAAACTATTACATATTCCCGATTGAAATGATTTTATAACAACACCTAGAATGATACTAGAAGAAAGGAAAAAATTATGTAACTATACATAGTTAGAAACGCTTTACGTCGGTATAAAGTGCTTTTAAGATTCGAGAGCTTGAAAGCAGGATATGCACGCTACGGGGAAAAATGTATTTCGCGAGAGTTTCGCGTACCTACCACCACCTATGTATACGGTATATGTAGATTCTTTCGATGGCAATGGCAAAGATCGAAATTTCACGAAAAGCTTTCCGTTGTTCTCAATGTTTGCATAATACGCATCACGATTCGTTGGATCTTCCCTTACCTCGTTTCTCTTTGGAATTTCGTAATGGTATGCCGAGTCGGAGAGCTTTTCGACTCTCTTATTTCCTGCGAACCCTCTCTCGAGATGAACCGACGCGACGCGACGCGACGTTTCCGTGTACACACGAGACCATTAACCCTTTGCCTGTCCGTGGCACGTTTCGCGTGTCACTTTTTTTCAACAGCTGCCTCCCTGCTCGGGTCGAAAGCGACGAAATCTTTCAAACTAAAACACCTAACAAATTGATGCTGCTGGATAGCAGACTTTAATGTTCACCGAAACTTCTTGTAGCGTCTAATAAGTTGCGATACAATATTCAAGTTACAATATTATGATAGAAGATTGTTTCGTACATTCGAGTGAAAATTATATCCAAAGCGTATAATTTTCTACACTTTGCAATTTCTGTGTAGTTCTTGATCAAAGTTTCGTAGACTTGTTATTACAGCTTGATTTTCGATCAGACGAGCGTATCTAGAAGCATCGAGGAAAGCTATTAACTATTCCAGTCATGCTTTCGACGCGAGTCACGCGTACATGACGTTATTGTGAAAGTAATTCCACCGACGGTTGCCAAATTCGATTCGAAAAGGCATATTTCGACATATTATTATTATCGTATATGATTGTTTCGAGGACAGTCCGGTGTAAAACACCGAAACAGACGAAACTGTAACGTAAAAGAGTCACGTAACCGTTGGAAGATCGTGTAATGGCTAAACTTGCGGGTGTTTATGCAAAAAACGTAATTAAATATGTATCGTTTGTTTTGCATATACTTTTTCTATAGTCTATCGTCTATTGAGTTTGTAAAGATCGATATCAGAACGTTGGATTCCACGCTAGATTCCATCCGTGTGACGAATCGTAATATGGGTCGAAACGAACGTGGCCTGGGTTAGCGAAGGTCGACGGAAATTCCGGAACGCGAGAGAAATTTGCATTCTACGAACAAAAGAAAGCAAAAAAATAACAAGAATCTGCATTCTTAGTTCGTAATTCGCGTCGCGCGGTATCAGGGACGAGAAAAGCGTCGCGTCGCGTCGCGTCGCGTCGTGACCAAGTCGAAGGAATGTCGACCAATCGAGTCACGGTAATCCGGAAATATTCGTGTCGCATCTGTACCGGATACATCAATTTTCTTAGGGTGCGCGCAACAGAAATTCATTTCGAGTTTGCGACGCTCCTCAGACGCGATCGTGCGTTTCCAAGATCTTTATTTTGATTTCGTTTATTACGAAAATTAGTTTCATTTTAAAATAGCCTATTATAGCGTTAAAGCTGCGAGAAACTCTGAACTGTACGTCATAGATCATGCTATCGTAGATCGTTAGGTCTTGTTGACCTGACTGTGTCGCGCCACGATGATAAACTAATCTTTCTCTAATGTTGCACCGTAGTTGCCCTTGAATTTCATCGACGGGGAAGGAAATTGTTTCGAAACGATTAGACCAGACGACAGGGGAAATTTTGCCGTGCCTAGTCGAGGCATAGTCCAATTTTAGGCAAACGAGCGTCGGCTTGTTGACCCGAAAAATTGCACAAGATTCGCTGCCGGCTGGTGCGACCAGAAAATATTGTCGTAAACTCTCGACCTCCACACTGGCTGTGAAAGTTGGTTGCAATTAAAACTTTGATGCAGCTAGCCGCGCGTAACAACTGACACGTACGAAGGTGGTCCACTGAACGCGCCCAGAAATTTAACAATTTTTCTCTCACATTCTCTACCCCACTTGGGCGTCCATTGTGAAGAACTATTGTTAAATTTTACTCGTAGAGAAATAGATTTGCGGCTCTGATCCGCGATGAGAATCGTAAATCTGTGCAGCGTGGGACGAAAATGTGTAAACATGATGGAAATATTTCGTTATTTTTCTTCCACGATCGCTTGAATTGCCTCTCACGCGGAAAAGATCACGCATTGAATCCACCATAAGACAGAAACCATGCTACGAAATACGCCCTACGCCTCGCTCTAACGCAAACACTTGTCATTCGCACCCTGGGCACAGTTACAATTTATCGTTCTAACAAGTAAATAAACGGGTCTTGTTCCAGAATATCGGCATATCCAGTTGGAAACCACAAGATAAACGATAAGGAATTGCGAACAAGTATCGTCGCGTGAAATTGAAGCTGATGGTGTTTCTGTTTGCGAGAAAAGCTCGAAACGTTTCGTGGGCATTCTGGTGCGAAAACCCGCCCGCGTCTGGAACCGACAGACACTCGCCATTTCCCTGCTCGTATCTGCAGTCACGCTCGGGGGCGGAATTTTAACGCGGCACTAACCCGTGATAACGCCAGACCTTCCAACCCCCACCCATCCACCTACCTTCGAACGGGATGGCACGAGAAAAATTTCGAGACTCGGCAGAACCCCCCAAGGTTTGCATTTATTGCGCGACGTTCGAAAATAGATGGAAGAAGGGATTCTCCTCTGTAAATGTCGCTTTTCGCCGGTTTTTCCACCAGAATTATTACGTTGAATAAGATATTTGGTCGTACAGGTACCATGTTCCAGCCATTGTATTTAAACGAAAGTTTCTCGGACAGTAACAAAGTAACTCGGAATGCCGAGCGGACTGCGTGACTCGAATATCAGATGGCGATTCGATGTCTTTACGCGGAAAAGGGGAATAAGACGGCTCGGTACGTGAATATCCGGTGAAAGACGAGATTCGGGAATTTCGAGGAGGTCGGGTAAAGCGATTCCCCCCTTTTATGGGGCCGAGACTCGTATTCGAAGAAGCGTACACAGACCGCTGTAAAGAATAAATTTATAAATATAATAGTTTCGGAGCGTAGAACGTAGTGCAAAGACGTGTACCAGCGGGCTTTTATTTGTCAAGTGTCTGGCATACAAGTCTTATTACTACGTCAACGAATCTCGGATTTTACGACCAACAGTGACAGTATTGGGTCAAGAGTTTCTGAATAGTACTTTTCAATGAAAGGACGTACGTACGACTGTGTCAATGGTGCTTGACGTAATTTCTTTACGAGAAAACGCGGTACCCGAGCGAGCGATTCTCTTTTCTACACAGTTACGATATTTAATACGGTACAGGAAGAGGAGTTGAATTTTTTATTTCCGCGAGTTCGTTGATTTAACGCGCAACTTGAGAAATCGTAGAAGAAGCCAAGTTTACCGTATCAGGCTCCGTTTCTTCCTCTATTTTCACTAATTATTATTATTTATTTTCGATCGATTTTTCTCTCCGCGTATTCTTGTCGGAACATTGACCCATTTTTACGTTAATCCGATCGGATGAGCGTGTCGAGTACCGTACGCGTCATCGTAACATTCGGTCGTTCTTCCATTAAAAATAAGAAAGTAGAACAAAGTGACGGGGTGTTTGTTTCGTTCGTTTCTCTGACGCGAAGCCAGTCTGAATAGATAACAGAAATTCGTGGCGAGACTCGGTGGATTTCTGTCATACCGGGGTTTTTATATCACTGGCCAACTTTCCGATTGCGTCCATGAAAAGCGATGGGTCGTAAAGAAACGAGGGATTTTCCATGGATCCGTTGAATTTTATACCGAGGGAAACGAAAATCGATGGAAACAACACGTTCTTCGTACGATATTTTACCAACTCGGAATTTCCTATGCTTCTCTTTTCGTTATTTAACGCTGTTTGTACCAAAAGTGCCGAGAAACCTTTTAAAATTTTAACTTTGTAAATTCAGGAATCCTTGACTGTCGGCTAAAAATCTCTTTTATTCCCAGTATCAAGATTTCTGTTACGTCCGCGAACGTAATACATACTTGGTACACCCACGCATCCTTGAATCGGTATAGCAATAAAAAGTCTGTCTTACTCAGAGTTTCGAACCTTGGTATGTACACCTACGACTTATCGAACACTGATTAAACGTTCCTTTTCCTTAAATGATTAAAAAGCTCGAGTACCCAAGTCGTGTATATCCTATTTTGAAATTTCTATCCAGATGAAAATTTTCTCGAATTCTATTTACGTTCGAGGGGGTATCTTGTCGTCCTACCAACCCGACGTCTCGCCACTTTTCATCATAGCTTTATTCCCCGTGACGTCGTTCGTCGTTTACTGTCTCCCCTTTATGTTGCGTCGTTTCGCAAAATAATATAGCATTCGTTTTACGCGTTCGTAGTAAAATTAAACGATTCTCGGTTATCCTGTGTACGGTCGATCGTTATCGAAAGGTTTAGTAATTCCTATCCAAGGATACTGTAACTTTTTAATACTGTAGGCAAATAATCGTTCTCCGGTTATTTCGTAAGATATTTAAACCAGAACAGTACAAGTCGATATATCGATTCTATCGAGCGGAAATGTTTCTAAATTTGATTTCTAACAAGTTTTATTTTCCCCTTTTTTCCTGTCAAAGCAACGATTTACGATTGGTTCTTGTATAAAATATGGCTATTATTTAAATACGAATATAAAATGATATTGTAGATCGTTCAAATCAGCTCCGACAGCGAACCGAATTAAAATACCGTTTCGATGCAAATATTACGGCTACTGTTATAATTCGATTTATTCTTTCGAGGGAAAAATAAGGGTTCCATTCTGGTCGATATCTCTTATCAATACTTTATATACGTGTAAGAGAAAAGTTTTGAAATTTCGTTTGCAACAACTTTAGCTATTATCGTACGTTTTTTAATTGGTTCTAGTAGAAGACCGTTCGTTGGAAGATATGCTAATTATTGGAGTACGAATGCAAAGGAGCACTCAACGTCATCGCAAGTTAACCAAGTTGATGTTCGTCGACGATCGAGAGCTTGTAGAAACGGACCGTGGAACGATTCGATTATCAAGCCGAAGAATCGCGTTTGAATTTACTTTGATGGCGCAATTAAGCAACTCAAACAGGATCCCAGCGACTTTTAAAAGCTGCGGGGAACTCGAAACTGTTTTACGCGAACAGCAAAACAGTTTGGGAAAGGAAAACTGCTTTTTCGAGCCAACTCGAGCCAATTGGAGCCAACTCGAGCATCGTGGTAGTCGGAAAAATCAATGAAACCTTCTCCATTTTCATCGAGTCCTTCACCCTCGATGTTTATTCGGTCAGGCGCGAAATCGCTGGAAAAACTTAACGACGCCCGGACATAATGATAGGACATAGGCTCTGGCAACGACAACGGAAGTCCTTGGCCAAAAGTCTAATTACAAGTACGTGAAGACTTATTAACACGTTGATTGCCATGCCTGTAAAATGAAATCTATCGGGGAGTGTTCGTGGCATCGATTTCAGGATAAAGAGATAGTCGATGGGCAAAAAGAACGACAATGCGAAGGTCAGTTCCGAACCGGAAACGGTTGCCTTGCACGCGAGATCGCGTCGAGTCGATGAAAATGTTGCGTACTCCAGGTGAACCGATACGAAAGTGAAAATTTCGGCGTGTCTAGACGCAAGGATTACTTTCCCAGAGGTAACCCGATTCGCTGGTTTGCTCACGCAATGTTTTCTAGGGCACGTCGCACGAACGCGACTTTTCCACGACCGGTCGTCGAATCGAATCGGCATTTTGTCCCGTCGACCGACAATAAATACCGGAAGCCGATATTCCCGCTACCGGGAAATAATTGGACGGATAAAGTGGCTCGCTGTACAAACCGGGGATAGCCATTTCGAAGTTTTCAACATCGATTAGCATAAAGACTCGATAAAACCTCGGTATTGTACTTAATTATTTATACGTTGTCTAACCTAGATCTACGGGTAGCTGGAGGAAAACGTAAATCTTACAAGTGGGAAACGTATCCATTGTTACGAGTGTGCAATTTTATTAAAAAAAGAATTTTATTCTTACGTCTCGGATTAACGATGATTTCAAACTTTAATCTTTAATGGCGGAATCGAAATTACCTACGAGTTTCCGTACCCTTAAAATATATCGTGCAAACTTATCTCGGTTCCATCGTTGGTTCCTAGATCGTTAATCACGATACAGTAAATTTCTTTAATTAAGGAACCATCGTCGAGACAAGTATATTAGTTTTGTCTTGTTTGTGCCTCGTGTCGGGCGACGTTAATTTTATCAGGCTAGATTTATAGCGCCCCTCGTGTCCTCCGTATTCCAATAAAAATAAACTATTACTACTCGTCGTAGGAATATTACGCGAACGCTCGGTTCGTCGCTAGAAAATTATCAGTTTCGTTAACGAACCGAATATTCTTGATCAGAGCGTAGTCTCGTTTTGGATCCCCGTCGTCTCGGTTGTCTCGTTAGTTGAGATTCATGAACGGTTCGCTGATTTTATCTTTACAGATTTTCTGCACGAACGTCCCTTCCACCGATTTCGACAAATGTTGCGCGTTGATAAACGAGAATCGAGGTCCAAGCTATCGTTGATAGAAAAAGATCCTTGTTTTTCTTCGATCGAAATCTCTGCGAAGATCTTGGATTCATTTAACGAGTTTATTCGTCTGTTCCTATACGTAAACTAAATAATAGAAATCGAACGTACTATCGCTCTTATTGGAAAGTTCGTTATATCAAAGTCGAGCTTAATTTTAAATCATCTGACCGATTTGCGTGCAGGACCGGTCATCGTGTTATGGAAATCACTGCGACGATTTATCTGCCTCGAGCTTTTCGCAGCTTGTCCCTATGAATCACGCGAAAGCCGCGAATTAACCACTGTCGACGATACTCGACAGGATTTAGTAGCCGTTTGTTCCGATTTCGTGCAAATTTTTATCGTTGCAATTGGTATTTATCTTTCCGGTAATACGAATGTTGGAATCGACGCGTAGCGATTCGTAAGCATAACTAACAAAAATACATTATCTGGAGAGAGAGCAAAAAATTAATGACCTTGAACTCTCCATCCGAAACTAAGAAAACGTTATCGCGAACAATTTTATCTTGAAAAGCGAACGCGTAGTCTTAAAACCTGTATATTAGCTGGTCATTTTCTAAATACCTCCTGTCTATCGACGACGAGGCGATCAGGATTAAACAAAGGATCCCCAACGTGGATGCAGAGGTCGATGATGGTATTAAAAAGACTCGTTTTCTTCCATAACTATACAGGAACCGTTGCGCGTGCGTACGGTACCACGATCGATGTGTAGAAATGTGCTTGGCCATACTGGAACCACATGGAACAATAGAATTCTTTGAAAACGCGTAGAAATATTTATTTAAACGTATCTGACCAATAACGCGAATGATGTTTGCTTCGAGATCGCCAGCAGTTTGTGGTTTGTTGGAACAAACAACAGATTTAACATGGTTCCGCGAGAGAAACTTTTGTTTTCATGATCTTGATGGCTCGCAGTTGTCCGACGACGATTAAAATTATTAATTTCTACTTAAGTTATCAGAAAATTTGCTACCTACTCTCTGTATATCTTGCACAGCTCCTGGAGTCAAAGTATACAATATCGTAAGAGTGTTTTAAGCGTCGTAAGGTAGTTTAGAAAATTGGGAGAAACAAATCGCGTAGTCGTCCAACGGTTTAACGACGTTTATTTCATCCCCGGCCGTAAAGTGATTTTCCAGACGACGGAGTTACGGTAGTTATAGTATCAATTACGCGTTGGTTACCCCTTAACGGGCACATAAATTTTGCCGATATCGAGTAAGCAGCCACTTGAAAGCGACGAATATAGAATAACTGTTGGAATATAGTCATCCGTTTATGGGGGCGGGTGCGTCAGTCGAAATTATCGCGCGGTGTATTCCGGGATATGCTGTTGATGCACCGTCGCGTCGGTGGATAACGCGGTTGATTCGCTGGCGAAACCCCCTGGGTGGTTGTCAAGACAGAAACAGTTTAAAGTTTCGGTCAACGAATGATCAGGGTTTACGTTTAAACGAGATTAACGTGCTTGTAGCTGTTCCGAGAGCTTCGTGGACACGCGATCTTCACGATACCAGGATTAAGATACGTTCGATCGGAATATGTCCACGAGAAGGCTCGATTTTACCATTTAACTGTAAAATTTAAACAAATTAACAGGGACGACCGCTTCACGATACACTTTAAAACGAACGGATGCCGAAACGTTTGGATAAACGTTTTTCTCAATAAAATTCTTTTCTATTTGGTTAAAAAGCACTCCCGCGTAAAAGTACCTTAGAATATTTGTAATTTTTGAACACTCTGTCTACTACACGTTAGGAATACCTAGATACGCCCCGTATCTACTTCAGATATCGTTGTGAACTCGAGAAGCTAACAGAAAGGGCTCGTCGGGGCAGTTTTAATGACGGTTCACACTTGAAAATGTGGGACGTAGCGACGGTAGCCAATAAATTTCCAGGTTTACGAGTTCTTACTGGGTTTTTCTCTTGCTTTTCCCTTTTTCGCTTCCGCTCGTTTTAGGGGAAATAACCACCTAGCTTTCGCAGTCGCGGATTCCAAACGGACCTCCCCTTTCTTATCGTACAATTAAAATTGAACACTGAAAATAATATGTCAAAGGTATAGAAATTGATGGTAGTTCATTATTCGACGAATAAGAAACAAATCGCTATCAGATACCATTATTTGCTCATAGATTAGAGGCTAACAATGTTAACAATGGCCATCTGTTATCGAATTTAGAAAAGGAAACTTTGTTCGACTTTGCTTTTATGGACAATAAAATCTAAAAAAAACTGGTAACGTTGTTTCGAACGTTCCTACTATTCGTTTAGCACGCATCGGCTTTTAATGGGCAAATTTTTAGCCAACCATTTCTTACATCGGTGTAAGATAAAAAATTAAAGTTCACTTTTCCATTGTCTCTCAAAGTTTTAGTTTAAATCTGTGTACTATTATGCAACTTGTTACAACTTTATTAAGGCCAAATGTTAAGCAGCTTATACCGAAAAAACAACGTAAGTCTTCGCACGTTTCTTCGACCTGAAGAAGCCAATAGAAGATGGTGTTTCTTAATAAATCTTCAACTATATCCCGACCGAAAGTAATCGACGGCTCGTCTCAAACTTCTAATACGAAGATTCCGATTCTGACGAAGCTCGTAGAATTTAAATATTTTTGTACTTTGAAGAATGTTATCTCATCGCCAGGGTAAATTTCCACAGGGAAAAAGTTCCTCCTTTGTTTTAGCATTCTTCCTGTTCGTTCCAAGTTTTCTCGAAATCAAAAGTTTCGGACAAAGTTGTACTTTTTGTTGGAAACTTCCTGCATATGATCGAAGGAAGAAACTGAATAAACCAAGCCGTAGATTTATCGTCAGTTTACTTATAATATTAGTAGATTTATTTTACGCGTACATGATCAAATACATATTTTGTAATAAACTTTATAAAAAATAATAGAGTTGTATATTTAGTTATTAAACATTTTTCTCGATTCCAGAGACCTAACGAGTAACAACATAACAGACATTCCAGTCCGTGCCTTCCACCGAGTTCCCAGTCTTGAAGTGTTGTAAGTAATTAAGAGTCTCAGCCCTTATTTTTGGAGAACGAATACATCGAGCAACGCGAAAACGTTCAACGAGCAGAAATATTAATTCGTGTGTTTCAGATTACTCCGACGAAATCGTTTGCATACGATCGCCGACGATGCATTCACAAACTTGACGAGCCTTCGAGTATTGTGAGTGTTTCGCAAAAAATCGCACAGTTCCTTGCAAAAATGTTAGATCGTTGTGTGTTCGTAACGCCGTTGTTCTTGCTTGAGCAAACGAAGGCCAGATCCGTTGCAAAAAAAAAAAAAAAAAAAAAAAAGAATGAAAGGGATCACGAGGAGTGTCCGCGATTGTTAAATGTTGTAATTCTGTCTGCTTTGTAGGGAGCTCGATGACAATTATTTAACAAAAATTCCAACCGCGATCGTAAACCTCTCTGGCCTTGAAGACCTGTAAGTGTGCATCGATTAAGTAAAATGTAATTTGACAACTTTTTTTTACATTCTATGAAACCACTCTTCCTATGTCGAATTGCGTCTCGTCCATTCAACGCCCACACGGCGTTTCATAAAATTAAATCAATTTTTATTTATTTCTTTTTTTTTCTTCTTCTTTTTTCGTGTCTCGATCTCTGAATCTTTCAGAAAATTGAATGGTATTTTAAAAAAGAAAAAGATACAACGCAAAGTGGCGATGGTCGTTAAATCGTACATCGAGGTTCTTTTTTCCTCGAATAAAAATTTCACCGCGAACCAAGATAGGTCGATATCGTTGAATACAAAATGTCTCTACCGCCCCTTGTTTTGTTTTCTTTTTGACCAAAGCCGCGAATACCGAGACAATCGTATTCGTTTATGTTCCGTCCGATTCCGTAGGTCCCTCTCGAACAACCGTATCGAAAAGCTGGAGGAACGTGTTTTCCAAAGCGTCACTAATCTCTTGTCGCTCGATCTGCGCGGAAACCCCATCAAGGAAATACACCGGAATACTTTTCAGAATCTACGAAAGCTCCGTAAGCTGTAAGTATAGACAGTCCCTCGGGAGGCAGGATTTATCGGTTTCTAAAAACGGACAACTGTCCGTAAAGATGCGCGAGAATTTCGTTGCCGTCGTTAAAAATAATGCTGGCGATTAAATGGCCATTGTTTACAAAACAAATCAAACTAATTAACTGGTTTCTCGTTTTAAGCTAAATATACTCTTAAAAAACATTGCAGGATCCTCTCGAATCTGAAGGAATTGCGGATATTTCCGAATCTAAACGGAACGCGATCGTTAGAGATATTAAGATTAGATCGCGCGCAAGTGACGAACGTTCCATCGGATCTCTGCGAGCAATGCCCGAAATTGAAAAGTCTGTGAGTAACTGCGTCAATTTCCACACGATGAATTAACAATCTAATGACCGAATAACGACCGACTTTATCTTCTCGTTGCAGCGATATGAAGTCAAATTACCTCACGGAGCTACCGAATCTAAGAAACTGCAGCGAGCTGCGAGTTTTGTAAGTGTATAGGCGGCATAGTATTTACGAAAATCCTGTTGTTAAACATGATCGAAACATGTATGCACATTCTATCGAAAAATTTGTCCTTTTTGAAAAATGTAATCGACTTGACGCTAGAACGACAGAAAAAGTCCAAACGAAAGTCCGTTTCATCGATGACAAATACTTCCTTTTCAGAGATTTGGCCAGTAATCGGATCGCCAGGTTGCTGGACGAGCCGTTCGAAGGGCTGCTCATGCTGCACGACCTCCTTCTGTCGAACAACAAGCTACGCATGATCTTGAGCGACGCGTTCACTGGCTTGTCGAGGCTGCAGGTGTTGTAAGTGCCGTCGCTTGTAATTACTCGCGCAAAGATGGTTAAACGCTATCGTCTTGAAAAAGAGGGTTCGATGTTTCAGAGACTTGGAGAGCAACTACATCGAGTACATACACCCCGACGCGTTCAAGGAGACCAAGCATCTCGAGGACTTGTGAGTATCGCGCTCTCGAAGGCTGCAAGAAACACGAAAGTCACGATACGGCCTCGCTGCGTATGAAATTATTATCGTTGATCACGATGTTCGAAAGTACATCCTTGATAAAATTAACGTAGAATGGATTTATTTAAATATAGCGATAGAATAAATGAAAACAGCATCCGTAGATAAGTGTTTTATTGTTTTTAGAAATCTCGGGAACAACGTGTTCCCTGCACTGCCCACGCAGGGACTCTCAGGATTGTTGCACCTTAAGACGTTCAACAATCCAGCGCTCAGAGAGTTCCCATCGCCCGAGAGATTTCCGCGCGTCCAAACGATGGTACTGTCCTACGCTTATCACTGTTGTTCCTTTCTGTCCCTGGAAGTGGAGGACCCGGTGACGAAATCCTCCGTCCAAGAGTCAATCTTGTTCCCCACTGACAACGAGTTCGACATGAGTCTGTGGAACTCGAGCTTTTCCGATATTTGGCCACAGCACAGTAAGTAATTAGTCGAACCGAAAGGTTCGTCAAGCTTTCGTTGTCAGGTGCCTTGTGGTTGATACTGTTTGAGGTTTCGACAGTATTGCAACTATTTTGATCAGAATCTTAACGGTACACTGTATACTGAACTTATAGGAACAGTTTCTCAAATCTCTTATATGGATAGTTTTCTTTTTTTAATGTTTCTTTAACTTGAAGAACATCGCGAGTCAAAATAACTTTCACATACAGAGCTTGCACTTTTTGGTAGTTCGCTTTCTCCCGAAAACAATCAGTCCTGCGATCTATCTGTGATCATCGTCAGTGGTGGATACAAAAATACATACGAAGGATTTAAAATTTTCACTTGAAATTATTTCTAGTCGATAAGTAGCTGTATTTTGCTACTTTAGTTTGTTCAGTTTTTGCCAAGTGAGTTTCGAAAACAGTTTGTAACGCTCGAAGAATTAATTTCTGAATTTGCCGCTATATCGATGATCCGCAACAAGACACGCATCCTCGCATGATACACTCGAGCAACTGTTCATTCATCGAAATTAAAACGACAGAATGAGACTTTGCAGCACTGAAGTGATGACGTTTGTTTAGATAACATGACCGACAAATTCGGCTCGCAAATAAATGAACTTTGGGCTAACTTTGGTTCAGATTTTACGTACCCTGGTAACCTGCCCTCATATCTTGAGGATTATTTTGACGAGCAGAACAGAGCTACGATGCCAGCTCAGACACTGCCTTTTCACGTTCAGTGCCTACCTCAACCTGGTACGTTTCTATTTCTTGAAAACTTTAAATCCAATAAACATTAAACGTAAAATATTCAAGTTTTATCATTCATATGCACGTGTTTTTAGGTCCTTTTCTGCCGTGTCAAGATCTATTCGACTGGTGGACGTTGCGTTGCGGCGTATGGGTGGTCTTTCTGCTCGCCATGCTTGGAAACGGGACGGTGGTGTTCGTATTAATATTCTCCAGGAGCAAAATGGACGTACCACGATTTCTGGTTTGCAACTTGGCTGCAGCGGACTTTTTCATGGGCATTTATTTAGGTCAGTGGACGGAAATATCAAGTACAAGAATTCGCCTGATGATCGACTGCAATAGCAAAGTGTCAGGGACACAACGACCCAAACGTCTAAAAAATCAAAAGATCCCATAAAGAACTGCGATAGAATGCTAAAGTTATGGTTATTTTCAGGTCTTTTGGCGGTGGTAGATGCCTCGACTCTGGGGGAGTTTCGAATGTACGCCATTCCCTGGCAAATGTCAGCCGGTTGTCAGCTGGCTGGCTTCCTTGGTGTACTGAGTTCCGAGTTGAGCGTGTACACCCTGGCGGTGATCACATTGGAGAGGAACTATGCGATAACGCACGCGATGCACCTGAACAAGCGGTTATCCCTGAAGCACGCGGGCTACATAATGACCGTGGGCTGGTGTTTCGCTTTGTCGATGGCGACGCTGCCGCTGTTCGGTATTTCGGACTATAGAAAGTTCGCGATATGTCTACCGTTCGAGACGAACGGGAACGCGGCACTCACGTACGTTATCTTTCTGATGCTGATCAACGGCGTCGCGTTCCTGATATTGATGGGATGCTACCTAAAAATGTACTGCGCGATCAGGGGCTCCCAGGCCTGGAACTCGAACGACTCCCGTATAGCGAAGCGAATGGCGCTGTTAGTGTTCACGGATTTCCTCTGCTGGTCCCCCATAGCGTTCTTCTCCCTGACGGCCACGTTCGGATTGCAGCTGGTCTCTCTTGAACAGGCGAAGGTGTTTGCGGTGTTCGTGCTACCATTAAACTCCTGCTGCAATCCGTTTCTATACGCGATTCTGACCAAGCAATTCAAAAAGGACTGCGTACTGATATGCAAGGCGATCGAGGAGTCTAGGGTGACTAGGGGGATCGGCAGATGTCGGCATAGTTCGAACTTCAGCAACCGACAGACACCGGTGAACACTAATAGCCTGGTGGACAGATCGTCGCGCGACAATCAAACGCCGTGCGCCTGTAACGCGAGACTCCTCGAGACCGGGCAGTGCTCCGGCTACCGACGATGGGGCACCAGAATATTGTGGCCATGCGCCAAGAACACGCGACCTCACCACACGCGCAGCGATCAGTACGCCTATCAGATCGCCGAGATCCAGCAGAAGCAGCACAAACGAGCCTCGTCCGTCTCCTCCAGCGAGAACTTCTCCTCGTCAAGATCGGATTCCTGGAGGCAAACTCATCATTGCGGCATCCCGTTGCGACTCCTTGACCCCAAGAGGAGAGCCTCGTCTTGGCTGATTACTAGGAAACCATCCCAGGACTCAAACCTCAGCTCGTCTAGAAACGACTCGTCCGGTTCGGCCACCACTGCCAGCACCAGCACATGGAGGATCTCCAGGTCGAGCGCATCCTTGGAAATAAATGCGCGGAATACACCAAGACCGGCCAGATCGAAGCCAAGACTGACCCGTCAGCTGGCGATCCAGGAGCCAGAACCACCGGGATCGCCTAGCAGACTAGCTGTCAGGCTACTCGCGACGATACCTTCCGCTGCCGAGACTAGTGACCAACAGGACGACGAAAATACGCCGCAGAATTAGAGACACTCAGTCGTTTATGATGGACCACTGGAATCGGGTCTCTTTGCTCCCGAACGGTTTCAGTATTAAGCGTTTCGAGAGTCGTAGCTGTGCATATTAGTGGTCGCGTTTTCTCTAGGGGCATTGTTTGTTCTCGACATAGTCAAAACAGCTTTTTCGGCCAGGAGAATCACACCAACAACCCGTTGAAACAAATATACCGAAACTACTTGCATCCTCTTTGTACCATTATTCGTGCGAGTTTTGGTAGACGGTTATAGACGGTCCAAGCCTACGATAGCGAAAGACCAATCTACCTTCACTGACCGTCCGTTACATGCGCAGATATAACTTCGTTGCATCTGAAGAGTGCAATAGACGCATACAATAGTCACGTTCGTTAGATATTACCGAGGATTGTTACGCATCAAGGAACAATAACTCTGTCGTCAATGAAAAACTGGTTGTGCAACCTATATTTCGTACGAATTGCCGAACTGAAATATCGTCTAGAGGTTTGCAAGCATTCGGGATCGTTTATCGGACAGGGTTTTCCGTGACAGTCAACATGTTTTGTAGCATAATAATTTAATACGACGATAACGGAGATTTAATTTAACGTGTAAACAAATTGAGGACGTTTCTCTGAAAAATGAATTCCTAGACTGGTCAATTTCTATGGAAATTTTAGCATAAAACGGACTCGAAGATCATAAGTTTACATCCATGACAAGAAACTTGACGTTATATATAGTTTTGGATTAAGAATAAAGCGATAAAGTATTTATTAACAAATTAAAAGGACACACAATGTTTGTTACTTTCTTTTTTCTTTTTAAAAAATTACTCGGCCTGACAGGATGTTTGAGCGCTTCTTTCGAAAATACGCGAGATCAATATTCGAAGAACAGATCCGTTGTATTTCGATTATTAATAGATGCGTTTGCGTTATTATAAGACTGACGGTTTGTACAATTCGTCCTGTAAACATGTAACCGATTTCCAGTTGAAAATCGGATCACATAATACATGAAGAGTCTACGGAAAAAATGGAGAATGTCAAGTTTTAGTACTTATCAGGAAATAGACATTTATTTTTCAGTATAATGTCATTGAAATGAAAGCTATTTTTATCCCGTATAACCAGTAATAAAGTACCCGCACAGAAGCTTATAATAAAATGTTAAACTCAAAATTCATTAAAATTTACATTTCTCCGCTTTTCCGTGGATCCTTCATATGATTCGTGAACAAGTTCCGCAATACTAGTAATAAACGATTACATCTCTGGCGATTAATTTATCGATTAAACGACGATATTTGTTTATCAGTACGGTGGTCCATAAATTTTTACCGAACTAAATAAAATTTTTAGACTTTTCTAGCCACTTTAGAGAAATATATTGTAAATAGAGTTGTTGCAACAAAATTAATTTTTACAAGTTCATTTACACATGACAAGTACATTTGAGAAACATATAAATTATTTCTGCCCGCTGCCTATCACCCTAAATATACGACTATATTTACGTCGATATTACATGAACTTGTTACGACTGAACATTACAAAACGAATGAAAAAAATACTGCCAACAAAATAACGTATGTAATTAATTATTAATTCATAAAAAGTCTAAAATTAGATCGTTACGAATAATACAGAATAAATCGGAATAGAATACTGATTTATTTGAATAATTATTAGGAATAATATAATCACGATTACAATTAAAATCGAAAAAATAGTTCATCGATGATTCAACTGTTTTACAGTTCATCTAGAATTTATTAACAAAGTCGAACAAATCGTAACTTTTAAACAATAATTATTGCCAGAGTAAAGTACTCTAAGAATTTATGGACCATCATAATACCAAGTAATTGTTGTGTTCATTAACCGTGATAATGAACGATTAACGAGTACAGTTAAGTTAATTGACTGTTAGGTTACAGTTAGATCCTTCTAGCGTAAAAATTATTATAAGATTGTTATACAGGATGGCCGAGTAATTAATGCCACCCAAGCGTCCCTAAATTTGTAAAAGTTACAGAAAAGTTTTCGACGAAGAGTACAGTAAAGGCCTTTAAATCGAACAAAACGCTATGAATATTAAAAAAATTTCATTGGTATGTTAGTGTCGTTGTAGATCGTTTATTGCAGTCATCCAACGTTTACTCTATTGCAACAAGATAGACATGACAGTAGTAAAAAAATTTGTACGTCGAACGCAAAGAGTTCGAGGAATTATGATGATCCATTCTGATCCTGGCAATCTTTCTTCGAAGAAATTTTTCTCTAACTGCCGTGACCCTTCGGTGGTAATTAGGTGACCATCCTGTAGTGTGCAAATGTTTATACGCGGTAGAGACGCTTATAGTATTACCACTTATCGGACTCGTTCTATTGTTAAATGCGTTAATTCGTCCTTCGCACGATCGTTTCCATTGTTTTCACAGCAACCGTTGCTGTGTCCATTTATCCACTTTTTGAGTGTCGTTTCGTCGACTCGACGAACACGTTTTTGCGTGTGTGTCCGAACCGAAATATTTAATAACGTTTTTCTAATAAAACTGTGCATTACGATAAAACAAGTTGTAAGTATTTCATTTTGTCGGATCTTGAGAAACGAAGACAACATCCTCGATGAATAACGACGATATTAAACTAGAGGAGATTAAAATTCTTATATAGATCAAAATTGCGAATAATAAATGAAGGGTAAACAAAGAGTCGTTAGAATCTTGATAGAAATTTTAATCATGGTATAAGTAAATAGTTTTTTAGTTCGATGCATTATTCGTATCCGATATCTTGCAAGGGACATAAACAGACTAGATGACGAAATTTTACTACAAGGAAAAAGGGATCCAAAATGAAAAATCAAGGTGATGTTTAAAATAATTGATTTTCACCAATTTTAATTATAATTCCTGCCATTCTGTTAGCGTTACGGTTCAATTCTCTTCTGGATTGATGACGTCACATGTGACACGAAAATGCATTGGATGATAGGTCTATACTGTACGTAGAAATTTGTAGATATTATTAAAAGGAAAGTGTAGTCTTTAAATGTTGAAAAAATATTGGCAAATCAGAAATAATTTGTTCGTTAAATATTTGTGAACATTTATTTTATTATTCGGGAAATTGAGACTCTCGTAAGTAATCCTAATCGTGCTTGACCAAAGTTCGAACTCACTCGACAGTCGAACTTCATTTGTCAACGTGTAATCCATGGTCGTATGATTGCAGTTCGTTGGTTTGAAATAATTCAAATCTGTAAACAAATCGACGAGTTATGGCAACGTAACGAGCTTGAAATCGGTATGCGCAAAATACGGCAGGAGAGGCACAATTTCATAAAATCAATTCGTAAACTATCGATATTTCTTTTTCACGGTGATAGACGAAAGTTGAAAAAACGAGTAACGAAAATAAAGTTTGATAAATCGGCGACACCGAAATCAAATTTACTGAACAATTTCTACAATTAAACGAATCCTTTCGCATGTTCGAAGGAAATTTAAAGTAAGTTTAAGTGCAACAAAATCATTATAGTTATATTGGAATGGATCAAATAATGTGGTCAACTCCGATAAAAAATGGAAACAAATGTGATGGTTTACCAGTACAAAGTCCTGTAACGTATGAGACACCTGTGAAACAACGTGATAGGAATTTCAAACATGCACAGTATCAAAGCAATATGAGCAGTTTCACTGTTCTTCCAAATCATATAACACCACCATCTGGTTTAACAAAGTTTATAGCAAGAAATCCATTCGAGACTGATTTAACTAATAGACTGCATTTATCTGTGATTAGCCCAACTGTATTTAGCAAGGTAATTCTTTTAATTTTTATTAAAAATTATAATTTCATATATTTGAAATATACGATAACTCGTATAATCATTATTATAATACATAGGTTGCCAGCCCCTTCCAGCAATCTACAGACTTCACATGGAGCGTGGACGAATTAGCATTGATACAGCCAGCAAAAATAGAAGAATTTCCTACACAACAGATAAATTGTGTAGATCCAGAAACTGAGATAAAAGCTCAAGCTGCCATCGATCGATTTTTCAAGGAGAATCAAATTATTCCTAGTCCATGGGAACTAAAAAGAAAGAACAATAGAACGAAGGAAAAAGTAGATACTCCCAAAAGAGCTTCTAACAATTCGCATTCAGAGTCTTCCAGATCAAAGAAAGATGGTACTGTTATAAAAATGAACAGATATGTTTTGCATTTTATAATTGTAACTTATTTTCAGGTTGGTGTCAAACAGTATTATCGTTACCATCGAAATTGCCGCCGCACGTTGCAGAAGCGTTAAAACCATATTTTACATTTACTCAAGTATAAAACAAACTGATACATAGGATCGATTAAACGTAATTCTATATTCGTTAGTAAGCTTTGTTTGTTTTTTTTTTTGCTAGGAACAAAACATTGAAAGCGACGATGCAAATTCGAGTAACAACTCATTGAGACGAAAATTATTCTTCAATAATGACGATTACATGGAAAACGGAGACGAAACTTCCGTTTACCTATCTCCTATACAAGTAAATGGATCTTTGGTACTATCTTCTAGTCCTCCACAAAGTGGAATGTTAATTCACGGAGCTCCGATAAAGGTAAATGGAAATCTTACTTGTTCATAACTTTAATATAATGTGTATGGACGTGAAAAAATTATTAATAAAATTTTTGTCTACAGCATTCGGAAAATATGAATAACAAACACGAAACATCTCAAATTTTAATTGGGAACTTATCACCCCCTAATATATCTCCTATACTAACTGCAGCGAGTAACATGTCCTACGAAAGTATGAGATCAAAATCTCGTTCGGTTGCTCGATTAGATTTCACCACAGAGATGAGCATAGATCAATCTTGTTCGATTCATAAAGAATACTCCAAGAATCTTTCTCTAGGTAACTGTTATATAATTTTGATAGTATAATTGAGATTCGCTTGAAAATATTATTTTAGTAATAATCGCACGTTATAATTCTTAGATGAGTCTCTGAACGAAATCAATGAACGAGTAATGAAAAATAAAATGGAGAAATCTGTGCATTTTAATAGTAATTCCACGTGTGTTCAAATGAATGATTTAACAGAGAGAGAAGTTATATCGAAGAGCTCGAATCATTCGAACCAGTATCAGAAGACTGAAGCACCCGAATTTAATTTTAAGCAACATAACACTGTTAACGTGTTTAAACAATTAACTGATTCTTGCAAGATGCATACAAACGAAAATTGCATACTGCAACAAACTAATGGAACATTAGGTATTTCTGATCAGCAAAGCGTTTCTAATTCCGTACAAGATACTGGTTATCAGACGTGCAGTATAAGCAATACAATGAACATTACCGATAGTTACAACTGTACGCCTGTGAAACAAAAAGCTTATTGGGGAGATCAGATTTTATCGACCGACGACGACTTCCGCCTATCCGATTGGAAGGAAAACATAAAGAATATATTTAGCTCTACACCGTCAAGGACGAACAGGGAATGGGATAATAAAATATAATATGTTAAAAAATTTTATTTTTAAATATACCATCCAAGGATGCTTGCCATCTTTTAGGAATGAAATCAAAATGAACAATTGTAAATGATGGTTAATGAAGTCGAAAAATAATTGAATATAATAAATTTTACAATTAACATATTATATTTGTATAAATGTAATAGTACAATTGCGCCTTTAAGAACACGATCTTTTTATATTTACGATTTTATTTTATTGCGCTGACATGTTTTGTTTTTTGATTAAAATTTATAACAAGTAGATGATATATAGAAAAATTTGTAAATGTAAACAACTGATCATTTTTAGTTCTTCACTGCCATGTGTAGTCTGTAATGTATGTTCAGTGAAAGCGAATAAGAATGTTTGTATTAATGTATTCGATCGAAGATCAAGTGTAACGTGTATGACACAGGAGACTGAACGTGTTCTCGAATTTACTCGTTCAATTTTATTTTAATCCATTAAAAGACTGTACAAGTATGGCAAATATGATATAATGATTTTTGTACTAACACGTATCATAGCTGATTACAGGGACAAAGCAACGTACAAATATAAGTAAAATGTATAAGTTTCAATGTGGCGAAGGATGCATTTATTATTGATCGTGTTATTTGTAAAAATTGAATACATATACATTCATAATTTCGTTAAAGAATGTTTCATATTTTATTTGTTCGCTATACGTAATTGATCGAACCCTTTATCGAGAATCTCCATCAAAAGAATTCAATTGTTTTTGCAAATAGGTCGATCATTTGGGCCAGCATTGTCTGCAAAATTATAAGTACTCGAAAATAATCTCGTCAACTAATATTTGCATCTTTATTTACATAAAACTCGAACAAAATCATTTCGTTGTCATGGACACGTATCGCAAAGAGTGTGCCTCTTTGAAGGATGAAAAATTATATATCATGGAAGTGTTTGTAGACTACGTCAGTTTGTATGCCGAGAAGTTGAATAAGGTCAATCCCTCCTCGTTAGGCGTCGATATGCAATTCGCAGATATGCCATTGTTTCGAATATTTCAAACCGACTTTTTGTTAACTAAATCGGAGAGGGATAAAGAAGTATCGCGAGAAGCTGGCTTTCGTAACGTTTATTTCAATGCTGGCAAGTTGTACATTTTCACCAGGAATCCCGGTGAATTGGTAGAGAGGCTACGATCGAAACCTTTATTATTGGATGTGTACAGAATTAAAGATATTCTTATATGTCCCGAGGAGGTGGTGAAAGAACCGTTGGGAAATTCTAAAATTCCGATGTCAGGTTGCCTCTGCGATCATGTGATGATGGCGAGCAACGACATTTATCATTTACCTAAGACATATGAAATAAATAACACCTTCGGTCTGGTGGACGAGGAAAATCAACCGTCCGGCTTTATTGCTGTAAATTTACGATTAACGTGTTTCGGCACGTACACGTCCAATACGTTTTCGATAGTCGAGCAGAAGATGCTTTTCAAGAACACTGGATCATTCAACGAGTTTTTGTGCACGAAAGTGCTATACGAAGACGAGGCTGAAAGAAGAGCCGCGGAGGAGAGCACAAAATTTTGTTTACCCGACAAAGTGTTCGAGGTAAGCGAACTGGATACGCCGCCGAAACCGGTGAACATAGCTGGTCTCGTATTCGTATGCAGAGAACTGTCTCGAAGGGACGGATACCCCGCGGAGGTGATTCCACCGAATTATCCACCGAAAATCCCTTACACGGACGTCGAGGAGAGAGAGTTCGATGTCGACAAAGCTCGACGTAAGGGTTTTAAAGACATAACACCTGTCCGTCCAGAGTTCATGATACGAAAGAAGGCTTTTTCAGAACAGACCGGATGCATCAATGCCTCGTGTCCCGGCAGCATTTGCATTGGAAAAAAATGCTGCTAAATTTTTATCACGAGCTCTGATTCATGCGGTCTTTGGGTTCATTTTAATTTACAGCAAATATAAGATCTATACGGACATAATTCAATGGGCGTAGAGTAGATAGGATTAGACTTTTAGCAAATCGAAGTAAACTATTAATAGACCGCGTTGTAAAAATGGAAAGTCACCACCTTCGGCATCAAGGAGCGAAGAATTAAAATTGTTATTCGTTAATATTAAACGAATGTAAAATTGATTTTCGAAATAACATGTCAAAATGCTTAAGGAACAGTCCTACAAAAGCGAGATAATGCGATTTACAATTGATAATTGTTATAAAATAGATATCACTACAAAATAAATGATAAATAATGATGTTCGAAATATTACTCATCAATTTAATTTATTTATAAAACGCCGTAACAAGATTCCAAGATATGTTTCTGTAAAATAGAATTAGAAAAGTGTAAAACAATCATTATTCCTATATTAATAAAAAATCTAAATCATAATACATATTTATCGTGCTTTTTATTTATATTCTTCTCTACCTATCCCATTAATTCCTTAATTTTTATAAATTCTAAAGTTAAAAATATTATTCGAATCTATTTAAATTGTTCAATCACTTCTCTATACATTATTTAATGTAATTAATAAGTAATAAGCTTATTTGAATATGGCGCTAAAAAGTGACAAGATATAGTATCGCCATCTGACAACAGGGATTCGTACTATCGGGGTAGAAACCCCCTCTCGCCCCCCACGATTTGGTGACGACGTATAGTATCGCCATCTAAGAACGGGTTTCAAACTAAAGGCGGAGTACTGATCCCCTCTCGCCCCCCACGATTTGGTGACGACGTATAGTATCGCCATCTAATAACGGGTTTCGAACTAAAAATTTCGTGCCAGGATCACAGAATGTGTAAGGAGGTATGCGGAGTACAGTTACCCCCACTCCTCCTCCTCCTAATACACACTACCTTGATTATTCATTAATAACTCATTTCCTGGGATTAAAATACGAACTTTTAGAATCGAAGAATATAGTATGGACCCTTGGCAACATTCAAGGATAGTTTTTAGAACCGTGCCATGCCTCGTTAAATAGTTATTAACAAATATCGGAAGTCGGAACATTTACGGCTGTATCACTGCCACCTTTAATCGATGAATTCTCAACTTTTCAGCAATAGCAGGCATATTTTGGCTATTAGGGAAGCAAGTAGACATCCCTGGCAATATTTAAGGACCGATTTTGCAACGCTCCATGCTCTAATTAATTAGTTATTAGCGATAGATGCCTAAGGTGTCGCGCAAAAGAGTGTTCCGACTTCCGATATTCGTTAATAACTATTTAACGAGGCATGGCATGGTTCTAACAAGTATCCTTTAATCTTGCCAAGGGTCTATACTATATTCCTAAACTCTAAAATGTCACAATTCATTCTCAGGGAAGGCGTAATTAGTAAATAAAGGAGCAGTAATTAATTACAAGCCGAGAGACACATAGTACACTGTTTTCGCCACTGGCGGCGCCACAGTAGAAATTAAGACTTTCAATAAACTGTGGCTCGTTAATTTACTAATTACGCCTTTCCTGGGAATGAATTATGACCTTTTAGAGTTTAGGAATATAGTATAAACCCTTGGCAAGATTAAAGGATACTTGTTAGAACCATGCCATGCCTCGTTAAATAGTTATTAATGAATATCGGAAGTCGGAACACTCGTTTGCGCGATACCTTAGGCATCTATCGCTAATAACTAATTAATTAGAGCATGGAGCGTTGCAAAATCGGTCCTTAAATATTGCCAGGGATGTCTACTTGCTTCCCTAATAGCCAAAATATGCCTGCTATTGCTGAAAACTTGATAATTCATCGATTAAAGGTGGCAGTAATACAGCCGTAAATGTTCCGACTTCCGATATTTGTTAATAACTATTTAACGAGGCATGGCACGGTTCTAAAAACTATCCTTGAATGTTGCCAAGGGTCCATACTATATTCTTCGATTCTAAAAGTTCGTATTTTAATCCCAGGAAATGAGTTATTAATGAATAATCAAGGTAGTGTGTATTAGGAGGAGGAGGAGTGGGGGTAACTGTACTCCGCATACCTCCTTACACATTCTGTGATCCTGGCACGAAATTTTTAGTTCGAAACCCGTTATTAGATGGCGATACTATACGTCGTCACCAAATCGTGGGGGGCGAGAGGGGGTTTCTACCCCGATAGTACGAATCCCTGTTGTCAGATGGCGATACTATATCTTGTCACTTTTTAGCGCAATATTCAAATAAGCTTATTACTTATTAATTCCATTAAATAATGTATAGAGAAGTGGTTGAACAACTTAAATAGATTCGAATAATATTTTTAACTTTAGAATTTATAAAAATTAAGGAATTAATGGGATAGGTAGAGGAGAATATAAATAAAAAGCATGATAAATATGTATTATGATTTAGATTTTTTATTAATATAGGAATAATGATTGTTTTACACATTTCTAACTTTATTAAATAAAAATATGCGTCGAAATCTTGTATTACCTTTTATAAACATTCAACCCTTTCCTTCTTTCTGTCTCTTATTATTGAGCGACCGTGTCTGTTTGCTAATTCTAATGATCTTCGTGTTCAGCATTGTGGAACAGTACTGTCCTTCTATAATGTTGTCTGTCACATTCTGGTTTTTGATCTTCTGCATCCATGACCTATGATGAGAAAATATTATTTAACAATGATTCATTTTTAAATAATGTAGTCACATGGCTTAACGTATCCTGCTATGCTATCTACATTCAGCCAAAGTTACAGTTTCCTTTGCTGCTACATGAATTTCACTTGTTCTTTGAAACAATTGAGCTTGCTGTTGACATTCTACCTAAAAAAACAATTGTATATAACTGTTTTTTGAGATTTGGAAATGTATTAAAAATCTCAGCCAAGCTTGGCCAGCCACTTCAAGTGCCACGTAATAACATCTTGCTTCTTCGAAGCAATTATTTGGTACTATGCAATGAACGATTTGTGTTGTATTAATTTAATAATGTACAATGGTTAAAACAAGATCAAAGAGTCTTAAAACGTAATTGACTTATGTGTACTTACATCCAGAGGTCGAAAAGTAGAAATGCCTGTGCAGTTGGGAATTCGGGTGCCGTTGACGCGAGGTTGGATTTCAATTGTTTCGTGTACAAGAAGAAATGGCTCGCATTTGTCTTCTCTCTCGACTGCCTCGAGATGGTTCGAAGTGCATGTGTGGATCGAGAAAGAATATGAGTTTGTTTTTTCACGAACAAGTTCCCGGTAGATCGAGAGTTCCGTCTAGCATCACTGATAATGAGTACCTGGTAACCCAGTGTCGGGACTGATAACACTTGTGTAGCAATGGGTAAATGAATTGTATGGCAATGACAATAAGTTATCGAAAAATGTGAAAAGCATGGCGAAACAAATACGAATGGTACTGATAGACCTCAGTGGAACATTGCATATTGATAATACAGTGATCCCTGGTGCAGTGGAAGCTTTGAACAGGTAGTTTCCTTTATTTATTTCGTAAAGACGATCGAATGCCTCGAGATCATTATGGTAAATCTCGTATTGCGTCGTCTCCACTTATTGGCGCGCTTCGAATTGAAGCAAATTAATTCAAAGTGTTAAAAGTTGCAAATAAATGTAATGAAGTCGTAAATGTAACAAAGGCTTCTCTTTGTACTGCACGTGTCTCGCTTCCTTTCAATTTATGAATTCCTTTTAATTGTTAATTTTTTTTGTTAATTACTACACAGACTTCGAAACGCTAACATACCATTGAAATTTGTTACAAACACGACGAAAGAGTCTAAAAATGTTCTGCACAACCGATTAACGAAGCTCGGCTTTGAGATTAAGAAAGAAGAGATCTTTAGCTCTTTGGCTGCTGCAAAAAGATTAATCGCTTCCCGGAAATTGAATCCGATGTTGTTGATCGAACCCGCTGCCAACGAAGATTTCGAAGGTTTAGTGAAGAGTAACGAGAAGGCAAACGCTGTAGTGGTTGGCCTGGCACCGAATAAATTTCATTACGATGTATTAAACGAGGCATTTAGGTGCATACATACATTTCGGTATCATCTTACAAGAAGAAGTCGTACTTGTGGAGTCGTTGATTTTATTCAAACCTTTTCTGGAAATCTGAGAACAAAGATAGACTCTTCTAGTTAGACGACGGAACATATTATTATTACTATGTTAACATGTTTATATAATGTTATCGTCGTGATAATATAATCCGTAATTTTAGATTATTATTAGACGGTGCGCCGCTCATAGCGATTCACAAAGGACGATATTATGAACGACCGGATGGTTTGGCTCTTGGACCAGGCGCTTTTATCGCAGGTTTGGAATATTCCGCTAATGTCAAGGCCGAAGTTGTCGGCAAACCGACAGCGGAATTTTTCAGAGCTGCCCTGGAAGATATACTACCAGAAGATGCAGTCATGATCGGCGATGTATGGAACAAAATTTCTATCAAATCTATTATTCACAATTATGCAAGGTGTCTCGCATCAAATACTGCAAAGAGATAATTACAAAAAAATCGAAATTTGTTATAGAAGAATAGTTTAGACAATTAAACGAACTTTTTAATGTAGCTTACTTCTTTGTACGAGACATTTTGTACTAATTGTTATTACAATTAAGTTTTCAATTGTCTAACTATAGTGATTCCCTTAGGATGTTAGAGATGACATAGCTGGTGCACAAGCTGTTGGTATTAAGGGTGTATTAGTACAAACGGGAAAATACCGAAAAGGAGATGAAAATACAATCACGCCATCTCCTACAAAAGTATGCAACTCATTTGTGGAAGCTGTGGAACATATTCTTAGAATGGAAATTTAGACATTTCTATTTTGTATTAGTATCTAGTTAGAATTACACGTGTATAAGTTATTCTGTATTAAATTAGATGTTTTATTTAAATATTAATAATTCCATAATGATTTACATGACCTGGAGTAGTTTCACAATATAGCAGATTCAAAATATA
Source organism: Colletes latitarsis (assembly GCF_051014445.1). Taxonomy (NCBI): domain Eukaryota; kingdom Metazoa; phylum Arthropoda; class Insecta; order Hymenoptera; family Colletidae; genus Colletes; species Colletes latitarsis. The sequence continues at coordinate 43,404,244 of NC_135136.1, read as the reverse complement.
AAGTAAACAGTAATTACAAAGAAATCGACGTGATCACTGATGATCTGAAACGTTAACATACCAATAATTATTCTGTTCTATTAAATCATTGGAAAATAAGTTCTATGACATTCTGTATTATTTATAACGAAGAATGGATAAAAATAGAGCACATTACAAACATTAAATGAATATCGTCTCATCGCATGATTAGCTGTAGAAAAAGTGTAGAAAATTTCATCTACTATGACGTAATGATATTACATTTTATATAAGTATGTTTATAAATTATAATCAAATCATTCTTATCGAATCCAAATATTTCTAAATGCGAGACGATATTTTCTAAATTCTTATGTCGCTCTAAAAACAGAAAGAATAATCGTTGTAAATCTGAATAGCTACTAATATGTGGCCTTAGATAATAAATATATTAAAACTACTTTATTGAACGAGTTTTCATTGAAAGCATGTTTACGGAAAAAAATTTAGTCTCTCTTTAAAAGGAATTGGTGCTCTGCAAGAATTTCTTTCAGTATAAAATTTGGCACCATTCTGTTTTTTTTTTTTTTTTTTTTTTATGTGGGGACTAACAAACTTTTTACTTTGAAAAAGGTTCACTGCCCGTTACTAAAAAGATAGGGTATATAATTAGTTTTGATTTGAAGTTATTCTCACATTTCAAAAGTGTAATTATAACTTTTCTTTAAATGTTATACATTAATACTTCCATTAATGAACAATGTTATTTATTTAGTGAGGAAGGCTCAGTTATAATTTGTATGAATACTGTATGAAATGCATGTCACGTGTCTAAAACTAATATAATATTACCTACGCGTGAAATCGCTGAACACTAATAAACCTTCACGTCTTTCTATCGCATTATTCAAGTAATAGATAGGAATTTAATTACAATACGGAAAAGAACTTAATGGAATTTTTCACGCACAAGGAGCAAAAATAAATTATTAGAAAATCTTATTTAATAATTAATGCTTAAAACACGAGTAATCATCGACGAGCTTGTTGCGCCTGGTATTATAAAAATAAATGTTAAAATCTACGAATGAAAATTATAAATGTACAACTAAACGCTGGACTTCGACGAAATATTTTCCTATGATTATGCATCGCAACGGTGTAACTTACAATTGGTATTATTTCAAAGGACCAATACATCAGTTCATAATCGAAATGCCCTCTACAACTTATAATCTATGATCAGGCACATGTTGATTTCCTGTCGTAATAACGAGGGTCATTTTAAGAAAATATATGTCAGTTAAAAAGAAATAATAAAATGCGAGAATAATTATACCACTAAATAGTTGCAAAAATATACATGTAATGCTGATATACAAACATAAAAATGAATAAAACTTAACTACAAACTGTACAGTATTTTTGGTAGCCATTTTATCTTAATCAACATGTCATTGGCTCGAGACAAATTGATCATTGAGGTCTAACAAATATATATACGATCGAAGAAGAAAATTAAGTAGCGGTGAATTATTCCTTAACATTAAAGATCGAATATAACAAAAACTTAGTAAATAAATACACTTATAACATACGGTACGCAAGGCATTAAAATGTAACAATGGAATAATCTCTAGATTTGTTAAAAAGTTGCTTCTGTCATTTTGATAACACAAAAATTACAACATTTAGGGCCGTATTAATAAAGAACAGTATATTCTATCTCTTTTTTTTTTTTTCTTTGAATAGAAAAATCAAGCGTTCATCCCAATTTCATAGAATTGGCGTAAGACCAGTTTTCGATACAACATTTCCTTCAATTTTATTTATACAGCCCACCACCGCGATCAGGGGGACGTTTACTTACAGTCGCATTTGTATATACAATTTATAGGATTCTAGTAGAGTGAATATTTTAACATAAAACCAACTACATACTCTTCTTTTTTATCTGTACAGTTGTCTCCTAAGGTCAAATTCTGCCAGTGTAGCTATATTCGTTTAACTGATAACTATAGTGTATTTATATTTTTCTTCTCATATGAAACATCGTTATATATCTCATAAATATAAATTTAATTAATGGAAGTTCCACTAGAAACAGAATTTGACCTTATTACACACAAGACAGGTATACTGTTATTTCCTCTATTATTAACAGGAAATATTGAACTGTTAATTTGGCTGCTCAAATGTAATTTGATTAATAGTAAATTGACATTTCCTTCTTCTCTTTATAGTTTGCATCCTTTGTGATAACAAGGCAGGTGTGTGGAGTACTACTAACGCACGTCATAAAATACATACATTTCATTTGTTCAATAAATACACGAGTTTCTTATTCAATTGAAAAATAAAGTAGTACTACTTATATAACTTACGAAATACGGCTAAGTGGAATTAACACAGAAAATTTGAGAAGCATCGTGTGAACATGGCATTTAGAGATAAACGAAATAAATAATTTCCTGGGCCATACGATCTGTCCCTTACTTTTTGTGCTTAACTTTTTCACTGGTACTTTTGAAGTGGGAAGACGATAAATGGCTGACGATAAGCATTTAATACTGTACACCCAGGTACGAAAAAACATATCTCTCTAAAAGTAGACTAACTGAAATTAGTATTTCACGTTGTAGGGATGAGTTTGGCCTCAGGATATAAATATACAAATATGAGCAATTTATGCTAATACTTCCACACGTTATTGCCTTCAAACGCATTCAGTTCCAAGTACTCTGTATATAACCTGGCTTCTCTACTCGTCTTCCGTTGCAACATCTAACGAAACATCCACCGAAAATCGATTCAACATTTCGCGAAGAGGAGGTAGCGTAAGTTGCCACACTCTGCAACTAGTCCACATGTCTTCCGTTACTCTAAAATGTATTTGTTCTGGGTTAGGTCTGGCTTAGTCAAGACCTAAACAGCGAAAAACAGAAATATACTTACCTTACCATAGTAAAAAACCAAGCACATGTCAGAGATCCTTGTTCTGATGTACTCAGCCCTAACTATTTTACAGGCCGATAATGCAGCGTTAAGTCTGCTGCATTTTTCCAGATGAAATGTTTCACCTAAGAAATGTAACGACACAAACATAACTTGACAAATTTCTAATTTTAGCTAGATAATTGTACATCGTTTATAAAATTTTAAATCTTACTGTTCTTAAATCCATGGAAGGATCTAGAACTTGATCATTACATAAAAGTTCCACTTTTTCTTCGGCCAGCGAAGAGTTATCAGCGTTCGAATCTGTATTTGTCCTATCTCCTGCCGGAGAAACACCGGAAACCGTGTTTCCAGCACCTGCTACCGTGTTTCCAGCACCTGCTACCGAACCTGAGTCACTTCCTGCACCAAGCACTTTATCACAAACGTGTTCTGCCACTTTACGAATTTGTATAAAATCATTTGCAATTAGACGATCCCTTGAAATATAAAAAAACCATAAATTAGAAATTAAAAGTATATTATTTGATGTAAAATCTGTAAAGGCATTTATTTATTGACATACTTCTTTAGACTTTTTACACCAGATGTGGCATGTGGAAGAAGATAAAATGGTGTTTTAGTAAATTGTGGAAGATTTTTGTCCACAACAATATTAACAACCCATGCTGGTACAGTTTCATTTAATAAAGCTCCTTCTGTTTCTCCTGCAGCATCTCTGACTAATAATCTATACAAAGTCCTTCCACCCACTTCGCTAAAACAAAATTGTATTTCTGTTGTTTCTCCTACTATTATTTTAAATACATTTAATAAATAAAATAAAATCTGTGCAAAGATGTGTTGACAGAGCAATGCAATAAGTTAAGATTAAGATTTATTTTAAGTATTTCATCTCGATGTTTTGGCTATGGTTTTTGATCTTTCTTTTCAAGCAAGTAGAAAGATACTGTAATTACACTTACTATTGTATTCATTATAATTGTTACATACCTAAATATAACAGGTGTATGACTGGGTACTGAGAAGTATGGATTTCCTCCTTTTGTATGTATAGGACCATTGCTATCATTACTAATACCTTCATTTTCATCATCGGCGTGCAGCGGCCTCCACCAATGTTCAAGCAACGCTTGTAGTAAGAGATTTCCATAATTCACTGATAAAAGAAAAATGAATACTTGAATAATAGCAAAGAGAAAAACATTTATATTAAGAAGAACATTACCTTTTGGATCAACCGCATCATTTTCGGCAAGACCAGTTTCTTTTGCAGAGACCCACGCGGAAAAACAGTCACTCTCATCTTGGCCTAAATGAATGGTCAACATCTACAAAAACGCAAACATTTATTATCTTTGATATTTTGCTTCTATGAAATTTTACTGGCTTTAGTGAATTGTAGGAATACAAACCCCCGTTTTAAGATCTACGTTGAACCAATTTGGAACATACACCATTTTATTTCTTTTCTTTATTTCCTGTTCAAAGTCTATCCTTCCTAAATCTTCCACTTTACATGCCTTTAATACATCGTACAATGCTACGTTCTCTTCCGTATCTTTTGTTAAAACGTGTCTTCGATCATTTAACACGCGGTAATGTCGTATTGCAGGACCACCCAATATCTTTTGCGCGGGTTCTGTATTTCGTAAAACATTTGAAGTTACTCCGCTAGCAGAGTCACAGTAGTCTCCAATTCCAAAGTCTTGCCAATCCTTTTGACTTATTGACTGCAATTAGTTTTTAAACATTAACTTATTTTTACAACCAATAGATTTTTCATTTTATTTAAAATATAATAAATCCTTACCCAATTGTTTATAGTAGATTCACTAGTTGCTACCCAAATACTAGACTGATCAGGTGTCATAGCCATTTTTAACACGGGTGCTTTTTCTTCGCATATAACGGTATATCTTTCAGGATAACTTAATTCAGTCATTACAACTCTCTTATCTCTACCTCCCGATATCACATGGCTAAAAGTGTCTGTCGCCTAAAAATTATTTAGTGATTCTATAAGTCTGTTACAGTTGTATATTACTTTATAGGGGTATTCTGGTCTAGAAGTTTGAAAAAATTAATTTTTTCTTAAAGTATACGTCTTTGAAAACGTATCTATGACAGGATTTGTTTGAATTCGTCAAATGAACGACGTTATAGCTGTTTGAAGAGTACAATTTGTAGCTGTAGCATGTTATCACAAAGCTTTTTAATATCTCAATATTCTCGAAAAAGGCTTGAAAATTGACGTTCTAGATTAGAATACCTTCATAATAAGGTACTTATGAAGTCAACAAAAAAATTACCAATAACGCCCAAACACCTTCTTTATGTACTCTAAAAGTTTGAATACACCTTTGTTGCCCCAATGACCAAAGTTTAATTGTTCCATCAGAACTAGCAGACAAACATTGAGTACCATCTCTATTCAATACTAATGCTTTAATATTATCCATATGACCACGAAGTTTCATCAATTTCGTACAATATCTTGGATCCCATACTCTTAAAACTTTTTCTGTGCTACCACTTACTATAATTGTCCCAGTCTGATCCATGGCAAGGCTATATATCGAGTCTTTATTTCCACTAAGAGATGATGCTGTAAAATATATAAATATTATTTAAAGAATAATTTAACAGCAAAAGCAAGAGTAAGTAATTGATAATTGTTTTTACTTGTTACAGTGTTATTGCTCGCTGTAAGAGCAGTCAATGTATTAACATCCCACAGGAAGATCAATTTATCTAAACCTGCGCTTGCAACTTGCTCCCTATCTTTAGCATATGCTAGAGCTTTTACATAGTCTTTGTGTGTCCGTAATGTGGACATGCAGAAACCTTTATGCGCATTCCAAACTTTTACTGTTGTATCAGAACTGGCTGATATTACTGCAAATTATTAAATTATTTATTTTTTCAGTTATTATATCACAATTGAACAGAAGTTTGAAACATAATTTGTTCAAATACATTTGTTTAATGTCATGACAGAAAAATACATACAATTTTTGCCACCACAACATAATACTATATCATTGACCCAATCTGTATGATGTTCCATCGATTGAATATATGGTTCCTTCATATTTTTGCAATTCCATATCCTTATAATACTATCTCTACCTGCAGAATAAAGCCTATTCAAAGCTGGATCATACTGTAAAGAATTAACTCCTGCTCTGTGTCTTTTTTCCACTTCGTCTCTAATAACCATGGACACCTTTGTCAAATACAGAAAACATAACATAATAAACATTTGTTTAGGTCTGGTTAGGTTTATTGATCTATATGTCATGAGCTTTAACAAACACATTGACCAATATGGTCCAATTACCTCATATCCAAAACGTTAATGTTTATAATGTAATTCATTAAAAAAGTTGCAAAGCAAATAGCAAATAACACTTTTATACTTTTTTTAAATAATTAAGTAACTTTACTATGACAGTTTAAATATCAAAAGCTCTTCAGATGTCATTGTTAACAATTTTCGAGAATCTTACCCTTGGTTTAACTTTAAATAACATATTTAATCGTTAAAATGAACGTTAAGTAATTCCTACATTAATTATTATAACTATTGTTTCATAGCCCGAGTGTTCAATTTGAAGTCATCAACAAGAATTGTTCGAATATCTTGACTGTTTATAATATTGTAAAAACAGGAAGTATTAATAGGAAATGAGGCATCTTTCCGCGAAATTAATGCACATGCAAGAAATTCCTTTCCCGTTTGTATAGTATACGACTAACAATAAGATGTCAATGAACTCGCGTTACGCTTCAAAATTCAAACTTTGAAAAAATGGCATTTCACATACACCGACCAAATAGATCGATGTATCCTCTGTTATTCAATACGCGTTTGATAGATTTTTTCGTCAACGAACGTAGCAGCAACGTTGCTCGATAATCTACCATCGAGTACCGGTTCGATGAATAAGTTTCCTTTGGTTCGCGAGAAATTGTGTTTGAAACGGTAACTGACACAAGGAAATCATTTTACGGAGAAGAAAAAAATATTTCGAACAAGTACCTGAACTTTCTTTCGGGCGCTCTGCCCGCCTGTCTTATGAGCTGCCATTATATCGCGAACTGTTTCGTAGCCTCACACGTAAAAATAATCAAGGAAAACATTCGGGGTGTACGATTATGCCGCGGCACATTCGCGTTGCAGTGCGTCAAAACCACGTAGCAGTTTCATTGCCAATCACTCGTCGAGCCTTGCGATATCGTGGAGAACTACGTTTCTCACGCTCAGAAAAAATAATCCAGTGCACATCACGCTGAACCTTAAACAGCTGTCAAACGTTTTTCGATAGCAGTTGTTCAATCACATTCATGACGATTGGATTACAGACACACCATAGCGTTCCAATGCCGGTGTCAATAGGCTCGAACGTTACACGCGTAACGTTACATCACGTTTCTCGAGTGTCAGCCAACGGTCCGAGTCCATTGTTGTGATTGAATGTAATGCCGGATGTATCGTTACTTGCACGGTCAAGCGATATGCTTGGCGATTTATTTCACCGGCGTAAAATGTTAACGAAAAGTTCGGTTGATCTATGCGTAAAACGTACGGCGGTAACGCGAATTAAAAATAAATTTATGAATTTACAGAATTTGGTATCCGGACAATTACATTTGATATTTCGCGACCAATAGACGAACGAGATACAACTCGTAAGGTGTGGATCGCCTACATCGACTGGCCAATGAAAAATAACAAACACGTTGCAGCGCGGTGCATTGTTCTTCGGAAATATCTTAATTGTTTATTCATTATGTGCTAATAAGATGTATGCAGTCGATGAGGTGTAGATTGCCTATATGTATCTCGTTAAAAAGTTTAGGTATGATTTAGAAAAAAAAGGATGTATTTTGGCGGCTGTATATTGCGAATGTAACTACATTACTAAATAATGATACACAACAAAATAAAGTTATTAGGATTTAGTCTAAAAAATGCTGAAAAACTAAAATCGGTCTGTTGTCTAGTAACACTGTTTAGTACCAGTACTATACGAGCGCAGCGTTAAACTAAAAATTCTTCAAATCTAGCTCGAAGCTACTAAAGAATATTAATCTATACATAAAATGGAATTATGGCAAGCTGATATTTTTTTAAATTTTTCATCACAGTGATGACATCACTGTTGTCTGTAGTAGAATTCGTGCTCCTTATACTATGCAATGTATACTCACTACTCGTTACAATTCTTGTTTCTCAAACTGTGAACTTCATGCTCCATGAAAGACATACATTTAGGCACACAGATTTTTCTGGTAAACAATAAAACATTGCCAGTAGAACAAACCATACGATCGATGGAGTAACATGTATCACATTTATTCGATTTTTGAAAAATTATCGACCTTTTCCCAATCAAATATCCGTTTCTGAATTTTCTTCGGGCGAATTGTGCGTGTGAAGCGACGAAGATGTTCGAAAATTCATCGAAGCGCCAACTGGCGAGAATGTTCTTGACTAATTTCAGTCGGAAAGCAGTATCCGTCTCCGGTACGCCCATGAAAGTGGTAAAGGTGTCCGTCAGTCGATTTTCGCCATTTTTCTAGTGTATAAACTTTTATCCGATTGTGGGAAAAACGTTCGTGAGCTGGTAGACGCGCAGCTAACCCGACGTATATGACGTCTCTGGCATATTTTGCGTCATGAATCAGTCACGAAATTTTACATCGTTGTTGAATCCAAGTTACTTACAAAACGCGCAACAAAATGCTGCGACTGCGAACGCGGCTGCTGCTGCGGCTGCAGCAGCTGCCGCGGTGAGCGCCGCGATTGCGAATGGAACACAAATAAATCCCAATTCTCCTAATTCTACGACGAACAACACTAGAAAACGAGAAGCGGAAAGTACGTTTCAAATTGGCCTCGTTATACATTGATTTCATTCCATTGACGTATTGGACGACCCGATTTCACGTATACAATTCGCTTAATCATACTGTTTCACATAACGAGACCTGTACACACCATTGGCTTTTACTTATCACTTTTATGCGTCTAATATTTACACGTTGTATAGTGTTTAATAACTTGGCTGTTTTTATTTATTTTTAAATGTTAGAACGAGCAAGACCTAAATGTAATACAAAACGAATTTATATTTCACGATCTAATTGCTAGTAACTAACTCACAAATATTCTAGACGATGGTAAGCAGGAAAAAGAGTCAAAAGAGGAACGTAGGAAGAGGAGGAAAACTAGATGGGGCGGTAGCGAACATGACAAAACTTTTATACCAGGCATGCCTACGGTTCTTCCAACAAACCTCACTCCTGAACAGGAGAAGGCTTACCTCTGTAAGTTTATTCTCTTTATTCCTCTAATTGTTTCAATGTAATTATATTGTTATATATATATATATACACACAAGTATATGAGCAGGAAATGATTTAAGAATCTTGCTTCTGCGTATAAATTACTGAAACCTAATTTATAGTACTGTAAAAGATGTAAGTATGTATGTATAGTTCAGTTTATAATTGCCAGAGGTAATTGACCTTTTGGAAATTTAAAAAAATGACTGGCAATATGGAATTGCCAATTTTGTAGAGTAACAAGTAGAATATTATCAAAATTTATAGAATTTTGTTTTACAGTAATTCATTAAGTAAGCATATAAAGATAGATTTTTTTTATGTATGAGAAAAGGAATATATGTATAAAATTTATGGGAACATTTACCTCAGGGAAATTTGCAGAATATTAGACATAAGCGAATACTCTACACTTTTGAAACATGCTTACATTATAGAATGTATATGGTTATGGCACATTGGCAATATCTAACTGTTGGGGTTTCCGCCCCCTCTAACCCGTTGGTTTACAGTTCAGCTGCAAATTGAGGAAATCAGCAGGAAGCTACGCACTGGAGATCTTGGAATTCCACTTAACCCTGAGGAAAGGTTTGAAAGAAACTTACATACCAAAAATGACCATTACATATCTACAATACCTATCTACTGACCATTCAGCAGCCCATAAATACAGGGGCCTTATGATATGGCTCTGATACAATTAGTGTGGGATACTGATGTCTGTTTGAAAAGATTGGGCTTGATTAAAGCCTCCACGCAGCACAGAAGATGAATTTTGATAATATTGGTTTGCCCTAATCAATTTCTTTTACTAATTCATTTTTATTAAACACTGCTACAAGAGGAACTCTTTGTTAGAAAGTATAATTATGTATGAATATCAATCACTTGGGGCAATAGATAAAATGCATGCTAGCGTAAATATTTGAATGTTAAAAAACATTTTCCGTTTGAATTTATTAGGCACACCATTTTCAAATTTAGTATCATTAATATATTCTTTGCACACAAATAATTGCATAGCGTATGTTTGTAAATTTTTTATACAATTGGATCTCTGAATTAAAGTACAATTGTAGTAGCAGTGTTTAACATGCAGTGGGTATTCTAGTCCATATATTTTTTAAATAGTTATATTCTTGCACATATAGGGAAATTTTAAGGTGTTCCTATGCAGACTGTTTTATTCAAATTTTGATAGGCTCATTATCGTATCTCATAATCGTAAAGTATTTTAAATTCACACTCTTAAGAGTAATAAAGTAATAAAGCAATAAAGTTCATGTATAGGGCACCTTTATAGATACTCTTCCTAATTAGGTTGCTGTGATTTGCACGGCACTTTAATTCTGTTGTTTAATTTTATAACGCCACAGGAATATATCTTCTTAAGAATTAACTACAATAGATTTTTACTCTTAATTACAACTTTAATGAGCAGATTTCAGGAAAATAATGAAATTGATAAAATTATAATTGCTAATATAAGCATAATATTATATAAAGATCAATCTTACGTTACTTTCAGGTTCAACTTAAATAAATACACATTAATTTCTCTAATAAATTAATTTACTCCAATAGGTTTAACTTTTCTGATTTTAGCTGGAACCATTATTTTATATTATTGTGTTTCATTAGTATTATATAGCATAGTAGGATATACAAGCTATATTATTAACTAACCCAAAAAAATTGTTTCCTAATAATCACAGGATCTATCTTAGCAGCTGACATCATACCGATATCTGCCGTGCACAAACGCGCAGTATTCCAGTGGTTGCCTACTGAATAGACTTGTAGCAATGCTACATTTAACACTATATAATTTTTTATTCTTTGTTTCGATACTTTGGCAGTGTTGGAAAACTATTAATATTGCTTCTTTTTACATGTATAATTACAATCTATCTATTATATTTATATAAAACCAACAGTTTCATTACTTGGTTACCTGGACAAATGTAACAGAATATTTGTATCTTTTTTTTAGCATTACCCAACTGGATTTAGAATTATCAAATATTTTCCTCATATATGAATAATAATTATTAGAATTCTATAATCTTTTTATTGCAAATTGTTCACTTTTTCGATCCAAGCTTTAAAAAAATTATATATATATATGCATGTGTGTATATATGTATACTTGGTAAATTATTTGATACAAACATTCATATTAAATTGATTTGATGAGAACAGTTGAAAAAAGCTAAGACTTGGTCTTAAATGTTATGTTGCAAAGAATATTGATTTTCCAACATGGTCAGAACGTATCCCATTTATAAGAAGTATATGTTAAATAAAGAAATGACTAAAGCCTAATGAGTTTGCAAAGTCGATTAAAATATTGTCCCAATTTCCATTTTTCTGTTAATAATCAGCAGTTCTTTCCTCACTTAATCACACTTAATCATAGTAGGATCAGGTTGCTTGTATGCTAGTACCATCTTGAAGCAAACTTTGTATCTTGACGAGATCTTATTTTTTTATTTTGCAGATCACCATCCCCAGAACCCATTTACAGTAGCGATGGTAAACGATTGAACACGAGAGAATATCGTACCAGACGTAAATTGGAAGAAGAACGTCACAATCTTATTCAGAAGATTCTCAAAATTAACCCAGAATTTAAACCACCACCAGATTACAAGTAAATTTTACACTCTTGTATATATACATGATAAATGTGATACATGTATATAAAAACTACAATTTATTATTTCCAGACCCCCGATAATACGAGTGCACGATAAAGTAATGATCCCTCAAGAGGAACATCCAGATATCAATTTCGTTGGTCTGCTTATTGGTCCGCGTGGAAATACATTAAAATGTAAGTAAACTTAACAAGATTATATTATCTTTATTTAATGTATTATTTTTACGATATTGCAGCGATGGAGAAGGAAACCGGAGCAAAGATTATAATCCGTGGCAAGGGTTCTGTAAAGGAAGGAAAAGTTGGAAGAAAAGACGGGCAGCCTTTGCCTGGCGAAGATGAACCTCTTCATGCATATATTACTGCTAACAATCTGGACGCTGTAAAAAAGGCTGTCGAAAGAGTATGTCGCGTTCTTTACTACAATCGAGCGCATTTAACACGCGTATTTTAATTAAAATGTTTGTTCAAAACAGATTCATGAAATTATACGACAAGGTGTGGAAGTACCTGAAGGACAAAATGATTTACGACGTAATCAACTTAGAGAACTGGCATTACTTAATGGAACATTGCGCGAAAATGACGGACCACGTTGTACCAATTGTGGCGCATCAGATCATAAATCATGGCTGGTTAGTATATTAATTTTTCAACTTGAAAACACAACTCGATAACCATCAGATGTTTAACTTAATTTTTCTTTTTATCAATACAGTGCCCCGATAAACCGAACGTAACGAATAACATAGTATGTTCGAGTTGTGGAGGAGCAGGTCATATCGCACGCGATTGTCGATCCAAAAGACCTGGACAAGGTGGGCCAGCTGCTGCAGGAATGGGAGGAATGGGACCAGGTGGTGATAAAGCCAAAATAGACGAAGAATACATGTCCCTTATGGCAGAATTGGGTGAAGGCCCACCACCTGATAGGTCCAAAAGCGGGCAGCCGCGTCAACCAAACCCGAATCCTAATTATCCTGGTCTCTTCGATAGGTAAATTTTGTTTTTTCACATTCTTTAAAGCATACAAAAGGATAAAGAGTAATTCTAGAAACTGGAATAAGCTACAAGTTAAAATAATTATATTTTAGACAACAAGCACCTCGTGCTTTAATGGCAGCACCGGCACATCCGCCACCTCAGATGATGCAAGGTGGCCCAATGATGCCACCACCTGGAATGGCTCCACCGCCGTGGAGTCAAGGAGAAGTAAACAATATGAATGGTATGAACATGCAGTGGCAACCACCAGTTAGCATGCCTCCTCCGCCTGGCGTAATGCAACCACCTCCACCGCCACCTGGTTCTACGTCTCAACCAAATATCCCACCGTTGATGCCTTGGATGGCTGGAAACAATCAACCACCGCCGCCCGGACAAATGCCACCAACGCAAATTCCACCACCAGGTATGGGTATTCCGCCATGGCAACAAGGACAACAAGGACCAATGCGTCCACCTCCACCTGGAACAGCTCCACCGCCAGGATTTCCAGGTTGGCAACCACAACAAATGGGCGGATGGCCGCCGGCAGCGCCTGTTCCACCTCCTCCTCAACAACAAACGCCGGCTCCGCCTGGCATCGATCTCAATACTTTGCCCACATTATTGGCGCAACCACCACCGCCACCTCCGCCAACTAGTTAGTGTAAAGAATTATCCGTTCATCTAATCGAATCTTCTTCATACGTACGATAGAGAAATAATATTATCGGTCGTGTCAGTAAATAGATTATAATATCGAACCGAAGACAGTCGACTGTTATTTAGTTCGAGCGACCCGAAATTTTAAACGATCATTTTCTCCTACGCGGCTTTGTCTTTTATAAGTGGAAAGGGCTCGGCCAAGAATCAGTTTGTCAGCCCACTTGACGGATCATACAATGTGTATAAAAAGAAAGAAAAAGGAATGGCTTTAGGTTTGCAACGTATCGTTACGACTTTGACTACATATTGTGCTCAGCAAAAAAAGGGGAAACATCTATTGTAGTTTTGGTTACCATTATTTTCGAACTAATTGTGTGTACCTACAGCTTTCTTATAAGTGTAAATGTAAGTGATACGCCAAACGCATTTTTATAATGCCCCCCCTCCTCCCCCAACCCCTTTGAAGTACGATAATTTTTACTTACATGTTTCTCTAAACACAATATATCGTATATATTATAATTAGAATATAATTTACTTATATTCTGTGAGTAGTATGTATAATACTATGTACACCCTAGTGCATTTTTTTGTCCTGTACAAGTATTATAATCAATTTCTGCTTCAGTGTATTACCTACCGTGAAAGCGAATATTACATAGTAAATTTTTGAAACGAAAATACGTTTTGCTATTGAGCTTTGTATATAACTTTCTACAACGTGCAGAGTAACTAAATAACTTACGCGCGTCATAATCGTCACGATTAATTTTGTATTATTTTGATTGATATAAAACGTGTAATTGTAAAAATGTTAGGTAATACGAGGAAGCATCCAATTTTTTTGCTTGTACACGCAATAGAGTTGTCAATTTTAACTATGACTTAGATTATTTATATGTTAGTATAATTTGTGCAGTTTTTTCACTTCGTGTTCACGGTCCACCAACTACCGAAACATAAGTATAATATTGCAAACGTCCAAGCGCAATAATTTCGTATTCACCGATTCACTACCAAGAATAAGATAATTTGTTGGAACCGTAAATTATAAAGAATCTGCTTTATATGAAATAACATTAGTATTGTGTGTTATGTTAAGAATACAAGGAAATAGTTTGTGAGACTTTATGATAGCTGAATGTGTATGTTAACTACACAATAAAGGTACATACTATATTGAAAAATACTGCTTTTTAAATATATTTTTATGTATAAATGATATTGAGGTCATATAAGATCAAAAATGAAAGAAACATTTCGAATATTCTATTTAAAAAATTGATCACCTACGTTTCTCGAAAAATAATGTAAACATGCGAAATTCCTATAAACTATCCTATTGGCCATACAAAACTAAAATTTTCCTCTTCCATTTTTTTCTAACCACAATAGTTTTAATGGGAGATTCTAGAGACGAAAATCAAGAATATCAATTTCTTGACTAAGGCTTCGTTACGGTTATTACAAAATTAAATTAAAAAATTTCAAATCATCCTAAAAAAATTATTTACGATTGCAGGGTCGATTACAATCATTTTTGGTCATTACACATACCCCCAAATTCCTATTCAGTTTCGAGAAAAAAATTCCTTACCGAAAATCTAATACGAGGTCAGAAATGCTTCCCTGAAATTTCATGCCAATCTTTAAAACGTCATAACTCCTGAATGGATTGGAGAATTTTAATGTTTCAAAATAGAAACAAAATAGAAAAATAAAGAAGCTGATAATTCACTAACACCCTTAACTGTATTAGGAGATGGAACATGGAAAAGAAAGGGTTTTCATCTCTATTCGGAATGTCTACACTTACTAGGAAATATAACAAAAAAGTTGTAGATACAGTGGTGAGATGTAGGTTTTGTTAAAGTTGCTTATCCCCACCCTCTCTGTAAACAAAAGATATTATGATAAGTCAACCAATCTTTGAATATTTGTATGATAAACTTTAAACGCTTTTTTCTTGAAATCGTATTTTTGAAACATGTTGACACGATAACTCGAGTTCTAGTTCTAGTTTTGATTCGTCTATTTTAGAGAAGCAGAAGTGCCGTAATCATGTCAACATGTCAGGCATATTTTTTAACACACCTTGTAGATATATTTCAATAACTCCTACAATTGTTAATATTTTTTATTGAAAAAAATTGTGAGTGCTCTCAAAACATGTATCAATGTGTGACAGAGTTAAGCAAAATGTAATCCGATTATATTAACCACGATACGATTTCATGTAATCACACGGCAATTTCCGTCCAATTGTCATGTAATGATAATTATAAATCTTTGAAGCGTGTAGAAACAATCTAATTACATTAAAATTACCGCGTGGTTACAATGCAATTACAGTGTAACTATGTATAGTTGTATGGTGGCAAATGTAGTCAAATTACATTTTGCCCAACTTTGGTGTGAACTCTTTACACATGTGGCATCAGTTTCTTAGAATTGCCTAACGACTTGCACATCGTGTTACAACGTCGACGAAACTCGAGTAAATACTTATCACATTATCTCTTATACGTAGATACAAGTTTCAGAGAGTTCCAGCCTCACCACATACATATTCAGGATGAGTGAATAAGAACTACTACTTAAAATATCTTGATATCTATTCATTTTATTAAAAAACGTTTTAATGGATTTTGTTCTTTTTGAAGATCCTCGCAAAATGGATGGAATCTGTTTTTTCATGTGACGTTTTTTAATCAAACTAATAGTTAACAAGATTTATTTTAGATAACAGTTCTTATTGACTCATTCTGTGTATATATATTAAAAAAAAAAAAAAAAAAAAAAAAAAATAGGATCAGAAAGGAAGAAACAACTCCATCCTGTATTGACGTTCGTTGCCACGTGTGGCTAAGGAACGAGGGAATCACATAACGATACGTAACAAGAAAGCAATAAGTTAATTCTAATTCTCTATCCTCTAAAAGTGAAGTACAACAAGGTGTCGCGATACTATGTATGGTCGAAACATAAAAAAAAAAAGTCGGAACGCGATCATAAAATGCCTTTTCGAGTCGTGACAGTATCTAATGTACGGAGTAAGCACAATTTTCGGTCTCCATTTTCACGAAGTTGTAATCCCCTGAGGTCTTCCGTCGGGACTCGAACGACAAAGTTTCGAATCATACGCCGCTGATTATACCTAATAATACTTGGAAGTTTCTTAATACAAATTCATCTAAAAAAGTGAACCTTAGTAAACGTAGCCTTACAAGTTATTGCTTTTTAACGATACTCTATTTACAATTCCATCGGTCTCGATACAATAAAGCTGCTGGACCTCAAAGGATTAGAGTCGTAATCCCACGTAGGGTCAGCTATTGGGTGATCCCATAATTTATTTTGGTATAAACGTTAGTGTAAATAGAAAACTTTCGTTAAAAAGAGTCAGATGTACGAAACACGCTACGAATTTGAAGATGAATAGTGTATTACAACATCCATAGAATTGGAGTTAACTTATATGTATTTATAAATGAGCAAAACTTACTCATAGTCGTTGAAGAATAAGTTATAGAACAAAATTCAACCTAAACATTGGATGATTCGATAACTATTCTAAATCGAGTATCTCCAAAACTATGGACACTGACGAAAATAGGTACTTCTTTCTCGAAAAGTTACACGGTTCAGAAGGGACCATCTGGTAATGATCTCTTTCTTTATAGCGTGATACAAGGTTTGCGCAAAATCGATTTCCACATTCGTAGCCTCCCCTTATTAACTGCAATTGCATACACCCGAATTGACTTTTTAAACTTGATTACCCTGGCTAATCTTTATACACCAACTATGACATAGTACTATAACTAAAAATAGACCTGATAAACGAGAGGTCTGGGAATTCACGTTTACTTAGACTTATTACTTATTTCTAAGATGCATGATACGCCTGTAAATTCAGCGATAACACTTTTAAATTAGATTCTACTATCTATTTGCGTTCTACCCAAAAATAGTGATCGAAGATCCTAAAATTGCGCTATTGAATTCGTACATGCCTTGATTGCTTTATTAAAAAATACGATCATAGGAATTATGGAAGCAACAATAACTGGCTTCTTCTGAATCGTGTAATCTTTGATACCATGTAAAATTGTGTACGTTCTTGTCCAACAAATACAAACAAGTTATTTGTTTTCAAATACTCTCATCGTTCATGGGATTACCCGATAGTATTTAACGAACGATCCTTATCGTATAAGTTTTATCGTCTATTTTGGAACACTTGCGCCCACGGTGCATACATTTCCAACAATCTTACAAACGTACAAAAATTTCCGGCGCTACATTGTTTCTCCATTAGGTGCGGTTTGCGACGGACGTCGTTTCGTTGTCGAGGACTCGCGTAATTCTTTTTCAAATATAAATTCATTTTAAGGATGCAACCAAATTTACGCCAAACGAAAGATAATGGAAAATTCTGAGCGATGAAACGGGGAAGAACCCTCAATGAAAGAGCGTCGAATTTGTGCTCAGTCTGTACAACGATCAAAGCATAAAAGAGCCGGTAGAAAAGAAAACAAAGGAACAAGAAACAAGAAGAGACAAAAGATTTATACTATTGACTACTCCAGTGTCATCGTGGAAAAAAAAAGAGAAACGGAAAGCCATAGTGCATTAGAATTTTGTTTTACAATCGAGAGCGCGTCTCGAAGGATCCAACGCAGGGATGGGCGATCAATTCATCGTCGGGTTTGGCTAAAAGCTACCCGCTAATCGGGTTGGAAGAGAATCACAGGCATCTTGTAAGATAAAACTACGCTCGCGAGTTGTCCTAAGCGCAGTTCCTAAGTGGAAAGTGTCGTCGAACGAGATGCATATTCGATTCGTTCGTTCTTCTTTCAGAAGCTTTCGCTGACGAATTAGGCCGTGTGTCGTCGTGGGAGGACACTGAAGATGAAATCCTTTCTGTGGTTGCGAGTAACTTACTGGCCATTCGACGAATACTGATAGAGAAAAAGAAAGGACGAAACGAAAGAGGAATGGAAATCCATAAATTGCTTTGTCGCTTCGAAGAAGAGACTTGGGTATTGCTATTAAATTGAAGCTAATGTTTATACATATACGTGAAAAGAGAACTACGACGATGGTACAGAGACTTCCTAAACAAATCTATAATCCGTTCACCGAGGCGAGTCGCTAGATATATACAAAATATGCACGTGGTATAGCGTGTGAGAGAAGCAACTGCCATAGCAATTGGCTAAATAAAAATATTGTTTTTATATTATATGTTTTTAATATTTCAATGCGAACATGTCCTCAACGAGTTTTGCGTTTGAAAATGATAACAATACATCATCGACTCGGTGACCGGAAATTGGATATTCAGTCCACTACACACCGTGACAAAACTACAGAGGCGATTCTACTAGAATGGAAAACTAATAGTTAGATGACCAGTGAGCCTTCCTCCCAACTCTGCAGAGAAAGCATAGTTACTAAGAGAGATACTATAATGCTACGTATTCAGAGCATCATCTTTGTACAAAAGCATCTATTGCAGATGGTGTGTAAAGCGACCTGATAACCAGAAGATCATGGACATTTAGATTCTGCTACTTTAGAGAGACGCTATAACGCTACAGAATTAAACTACTAAAGAACGTAACGAATAGAGATTCTTTTAGTTTAGAGAGACGTTAAAACAAGGTCATTCGAAACCTGAAACGTCTGCTGATCGCTGCAGGTACAATTTCAGATATTGTTCGAATGGAAATGAGCGCAGGAGAAACTTCCGGAAGCTTATAAACTAAAATACAAGGGCTAACTTGTTCAAGTTTTACACAATAGCCAAATCATGAAGATCGACCACTGTATAAAACTTGGGCAAGTTCATTAGTACAAGTTTAAGAGCGTATTGCAGTTTAGAATTGCGAAAAAAGTGTTTTTATTTTTTATTTCTGAAATCATGTTAGCCATGGGGAATAACAAAAGAAGCCTAAAAATTGCACGTCTAAACCAGAATACGTCTTAATAAAAGAAATAATAGGGACAGAGAGCGGCTGTCCGCTTCGGATGGAAGCAGGCAGAAAGGGGTGATGCAGGAAAATTGCCTGATCGCGCTAGTCTCGTCGCCCACCCCTGAACCAAGGTATTGTCTTAGCTGAACAATTTCGGCATCGCGAGCTTAACAATCTAGCTACCTAAGTAGGACGTCGCTTTGACGGTGTCTCGGAGAACTCGTAACACGTCGATTCGCGTCACAAAGTGGACGAGGATTTGGCAAAATGGGAGCACACCGGGGCATCAGAAACACCCTACGCGACAGTAGCCGAGTGGAACACGATCGTCGATAGAAATCTAACTCTTTTAGAGGGGAGGGGGTTGGCCCAGTGATCCACTTGTCCCTGTCTGTTTAATTAACGTTCTTACGTATCGTGATACTACTACTACATTATTTAATTGGCCCAATATCGGTCGCGCACATGCGACAACGACTCGATCATTCGTCCTCTGATATTGTTTAATCTCCTATCAACGTAGACTTTGCTTATTAACATACACTCCTTTCCAACGTGCTAATATAATACACCAATGTACAGATCGTAGGACGATAGATGCATCGTCTGCATTTTCAGAAACTTTTGATTTGAACGAACTTAAGGAGAATATTCTGACCTAGAAGTTTGAAAAAATCAATATTTTCTTAATGTATATGTTTCCGAAAACGTGTCTAAAAAATAATGTATATGCATAAAATGGTAATAGTTACGTTTTCTAAACATCATATAAGAAAGTCTTTCTTTTTGGCCAGATATTTCTAAAAAATGGTTAAAAATTGACCTTCTAGACCAGAACACCTCCTTAAATTACGGAGACCGATACAACTATTTCGTGACACTTGTTTGTCTACTCTGGTGCCGTGCAATATCTTATGAACACATTGTACAGTTTGTAGAACAATAGTTGCATCCTCCGTATTTATAGAAGCGTTTAACATTGAGCAAACTTATATTTGTCGATGCAGCTATCCGTCAATGTCCTACGTAAACAAAGTTGTAGCTATGTTATATGAAGATACACGAGATTTGAAATCTACCAGGATTGGTCGTGTCCTATCATGCTTAAACTTTGGAAGAGAAGGAACATTCCTTGCTGTTTGAATATCGTTGGACAAACGAAAGTCGAGCTTTACTAACTACTAATTCATTGACAAGGAACATCCACGAAGCACGTGGACGTCCCCTGTGAGAGTTTATGCCCTTTTATTTATACACGCCGTGCCTTTGATCCTACGATATTCAACGAATCTCCCAGAAGTCAGCGACCAAAGAACCGGATGTTCCACCCGGCTACAAGCGTCACTTCTATCGTTTAATACCGTATGCGTATGTGTGTTGTCTCCTGCGCATGTATTTGTACATAACCGGCGTTATCTAATCGCTAAAATCAGTGATCAACCGGTTCTCGGAGATTAATTGTTAAGTGCACGTCGCGGTTTACCAACTAATCGTAAGAGTTAGCGTTAAGTAAAGGAATAAACGAATGCACGATTAGGTTATTGACTAGCATAACGAGACGAGCATCATCACGTGACTTTAGTTTTGTTCTTCCTAAACGGTGGAAACTGCGGGAACTTTCTGCGCCTTCGTTTCAGCTCATCGTTGTCGGTGGTGGAGTTGGAGTCGGTGGAAAGCGTCTCGTCGTCCACGGACATCAAGGTCGGCAGCTCCCTGAGCTGCGTCTTCTTCTGACTACTCGTCTGCATTGTCGTGGCGGCCTTCTGGTGTCCTGCTCGTTCCTGGGCCGACGTGTCCAACGAGTTCTCCGAATAAGAGGTCTTGGGCAGGAATGCTGAGGTAGTCTTCTCCTCGGCAGCTAGAAGCATATTGGTGTCTTGGCTGTAAGAACGAACGATCCCGGTCTTCTCTTTACTGAACGACTTCGCAAGATCCTCGGTACCGTCGCCCACGATGAAGTGCACCACGTTGCTTTCGGGTGGCGTTTCTTTTCCCGTCTCGCTGCTGGACGAGTCGGGCGGCAACGATGATTCCTTCCACGTCAGGCTGTCCAGGGTACCTGCGGATCAGGACGAACGTCATCATGGAGACAGGTACTCTAGTGGGCGGGTATCTTATGTGTGTGTATTTTTTTTTATCGATTCTTTCTTGACAGATCGACAGGGGTGATCGGTCTCAGATGCGTTGTGAATCTCTTGGAACGGAGTTAGTCTACTTCAAGTTTGGTGTTAGTTTC
This sequence comes from Colletes latitarsis, assembly GCF_051014445.1. Lineage (NCBI taxonomy): Eukaryota > Metazoa > Arthropoda > Insecta > Hymenoptera > Colletidae > Colletes > Colletes latitarsis. The sequence goes on along the minus strand of NC_135136.1, from coordinate 43,382,442 downwards.
TCTGGGCTACCGTTGATCTATAGATCTAATAGGTTCTTGCAAACAATACGGCCGACTTCTAGTTTCCAGATATTGTCACGTTCGCTGTATTAAACTTACTTGTTTCAAAAATATGCCCTTACCACTGAATTTTTATTTTATTAAATTTAGGTACAAATATTTCCAAAGGTATCGCAAATTTAATATTTCAGTGGTTTGAAACATATGCGCTCTGGTGATAATGACCAGGAAAATTGCGTCGTATTTATCTGTCTATTTAATGAAATGTGAAAAGAAGCGGCACGAACTTATGTTCTAAATTAATATAATTATACATACACAAGGTGGCTCATAGGATACTATCGGATGAAAGAAATTGATAGTTTGAAAACGAAAAAGTTATCGTTTCTGAGATATTAGGCTTTCAAGTTGTTACCGATGTATATTTCATTAAGTATAATTGCACGTTTCAGAAGCAAATGTAGCCTGATCGATAAGACGTTCGCCTGGTAATACGGCAGCGCAAGTTCGAGTCTTGTTAAATTAATTTTTACAAGACTTTTTTTTTCATTTTTCATCCATACGCTCGAATATATTTTTTTAAGAAATTAATTTAATTGCTATTTTGAATGTACGAAGTACAAGACTCTGGATGATACTTGGACCACCTTGTATATGTATGTATATTCTTCGTACATTATATTACATGTAATTAAAAACATTTTTCAGCTGAAAAAATAAAAATTATCCTATAACATTTTTTATTTCGATCATAATAGTCCACGTTTAATACGCTATTGTTAATTTTGCACTGTTTTCTTTTAGAGAAAGAGGTACTACTTATTGCTATTATTGTTACTTTTGTTAGTTTAACTACTAGTAATTTTCATGCTTTTTTTCGTGAAAACCAATTCCGTGCAAGATCCGAGTTTCACAAAGGCCAGGAGAAGAAAGAAGAAACCAGGACGAGACACGATGGTCAATGATGGTTTATATAATTCTAATATTTAATTATATCCTACTTATTTAAAGATTGTTCAAAGAATCACGAACGCAAGAATTGAATCTGAATATCTGAAGATCTACGAACAGTTGTTTACATTAATAGTCTGTATAAACGTTTTGTTGGTTTCGGGGCCATTATAGAAGAGGCATACATTTGCCAATGCATGGAAATTACTAGCAAAAATCGGCATTCGAGATGAGTCGTCTCGAAACAATCACAGAAATTTTACATACTTAGTTTTACACATTTCATTTGCAAACAAATTTTCGTTTAAAAAGTAATAATAGAATGATCGATCATAACAGGATGACGTTCTCCACGGCTTAACTCGTACAAACAAGGCTCAATGATTTCATAGTTTCTCGCATGTTGCTTGATTTATTGACTGCGAACTACAAATTGTACACAATCGGCACGAAGTAATATGTTGCAATATCAGAGACAGCGAATACAGGCTCTATGCAACATTCGATCGCTAAAATGTTTAAATATACAGTTTAATAATGACAATTTAATCGTCGGTCGCAATTGTAATTTCTTTGAGCTTCGTAGAGTAACATCACTCGCTTACAAAATGCATTCGACGAGATTGCGTATCATTCCAGCTAATCTGGTACGAGCGGAAAGACGATAGTATATCGATGCTCGAAAATGTTGGTCCCGGAGTAAAATCCGCGGTCGAATACAGTCGAATCTAATTTTAATTGATTCTAATATTAATCGCGACGCGGCGAACGCGTGTCCCCAGATAAATAGAATTCGTTTCTTGGCATGATAGGTCGACCGCGATAAACTTAACCAAAGTCCCGGATATCAGAAACTATTGTTAAGCAGTCACGCTTAATGATAAAGTTCAAAATTAGTTGAACATCGTCGCGTTCGTTGGGCGTGGAACAGCTCGAAACTGAGACTGATTCACGATCTAAATACTTAATACTCTGCCAGTTAATTTTAAGTGAAAAATTTAGAGAACGACGCAGCCCTGATTCTTAACGGGTACCGAAATACAAGCGTCTTTAACGCTATTTTTACCCGCGGTTTTATGCATACCTATTTCGACCAAAAGGTGTCTCTCGACACCCTTGCATTTGGATGCAAATAACTATGCCAATAATTGTTAACTCCCTAACGTACGACTTAATAACAATTAATTTTTCAAACGTATAGGATTTCATACCGAGTGTAGCGTCGTTATTGTGAAGCTTGGTAGAAAGAATCTTCACTTTAATATAGTGTTATTCCAGTTAAAATTTTGAAAGGTGTCAAATACCTTTTGGTAGGAATAGCGTTAGACGTACGAGACCGATGACTCGACGCGTGAGTCACGCAACATATCATTCGTTTAGCCAATGACACACCACGTGAGTCAAAACAAAATTACAACGAATGTTGCAACTATCGAGGTCTTGTTATAATATGTCGGTGTTATCGACGTTCGTTTCACCAAACCAAATACGACAATTGCATTCAACAGGCTTGCAAAACCATCAGATTGCTTTCAATAATTTATTAATCAATACCTATTGTCCTGAAACGAATTAGACCAATCTTATAAAAAAAATTGTTTTTTACAAAATGGGCTCAGACAACATTTTTACACAACACTTACCGAATATTAAATGTTGAAAATATTATTTCCGTTCACTTTTGTGTAATTTCTCGCAATTTTGTCGACGAAATTCGATAGACCTGTACTTCATAGCATAAAATTGTATGTAATATCAAATGATAAATTCAAAAGCATTCTACTGTTATTACTGTAAAATCATAAGCTAATAATAAAAAAATTTATAGTAGGAAAAAGACGTACCTAAGGGGTTAAGATATCTTGTATCTCGATAACCTTTAAAGAAGATTCTTGAAGAAAGTATCTCGATTACATACTGAGAATCAAATCTATATTAATATGACATTCTTCGCTCAAAATTATTTCTAGAATTCACTGGCAAAGTGTTTTTTATTCATATTTCTCGAGAACCACGCTGCACCATCCAACTTCTTACACCACAGTTAGCCAATAATCGATTATTGAAATTAATCGTTACAATCGCATGTAACCATTATCGGTTAAAACAAATGGCTCCTTTTTTAGATATTTATAACTTCTAACTTTCTCATTGCTTCGAATCAGAAAATAAAGTTCCAGAAATATATTCTTAATTTTTTAAAAACGTAAAAAAAGAAACGTTTGATGTTTTCGACGGTTCAGAATGTACCAGTTAAGAATAGCAATTAATTGATTCAACGATGGTTGCAAACAACTAACGATTATTTTAATCGACTGTCATCATAGGCAATTAACGATTAATTTATTCGTCAATCTTCGTTGACGATTGACGACTGATGTAATCGCGGCAAGAAATTTACGATTATCCATTTCAATCGCAACCGTCGATCGTTACATTGATTAAAATTTATCCAACGATATCATACACGCAACGAAATTGCACCTTCGGTAGCAGATGCGAACTCCATCATGCAATTAAGATCGAATTGCGACTCTCTGTTCGCTTTAATTTGAACTATTAATAAAATCGTGTTGTGCAATGGTTTTCAGCTAGTCTGGCAAAATGAATCCATGCAATTCGAGAAATAAGAAAACGTCTGACGATCAGTCGATTCGACAAAAATCACAACAATCCTACTAAAGGAACTAATACGACAATACATTTACGTTTAATACAGTAAGTCGATAATGTCGACACTTATCAATAATACAATAATAATTCGACGATTATCTTGGCACTTGGGCGGTTTTTATATGTTGCTTATGCGCAAAGATAGAAACTATAAATGAATCTTAGGATTTAACGTTCCCAATTTTGGAGACAACGAAAGAACTTAAACTGATCATCTTTCGACGATCCAGATCCACGAGGAATCCAAGTCGTGGTCACGACACGAATTAACCCCTACGTCGACAATTAAACGGAATAATTGTTACTTGGTTTTCAGATCTTCGAACTAGTACAACGTTTGTTTTTTAATTTAATGCCACTAAATTAATCATCCTGAATCAAGCCCCTTCACTTTAAAAAATTGATACTCAAAGACGTAATCCAATTTTCACACGTTGTCGACTATAATCTCCGTTTAATTTCAATTCTATTAAACAATCAACATTTTTTTAACGAAAGAAATAAGGCTACACAACATTCCTACTTGGAACTATATTAATAATTGATAACAGCTTTCGTAAAAATTTCACCTCGATTTCTCGCATTGACTCAACAAAATTCTACTCTTATTCGTTTGGTTGATACATCATAAAAATTTTAGTTAGAAAAATATGTCATGCTTTTCTCCAAAATGTAATTATCCTAACATCTTATACTCTGTCCAAATACACGGTTGCATAAAAACCAATTTAACAATAAGTTAACAATACGTTAAAAGATTTGTCGTCATTTTTAAAGGCAGTATGCTTCTTTCTGAAACTTGACAAATCTTGAATTAGGAAAGGGGAACATTACAATTTTAATCCTCCCTTCTCCTGCACACATCCTAATCAGATAAATTCGAAAACGCTACCTTAGTATAAAGAACTTTGGTTGCAAACATTGCATTTATGTCACACATTACCTTCATGTATGGAACCTTAATATATTATAGTCCTCAAATTTAATAATTATGCAATAACCGAACGATTTTCAATCGTTTTCTACAAACGTTGAAAGATTTAGATTGTGTTGCTTCATTAATCTTTTTTCAAACCTCAAAGTAAATTTTCTTCTTTCCCTAAAATGAAATGATACCAAATAACAACATAATGAAAATAATACTAAACGTTGCAATATATGTATAAGTACAATTTGTCAATAAATCTCAGTACCACTATGTTCTATGAAAAGTATGTTACAAAAAATTATATGTTTATACAAATATATTTTAGTTTGACCATAACTAACCAATAATAACAGTTGTAACGTAATTAATAGCAACATTTTAAACAAGAGGCTACAAAACAATGTACAAAATTATCCCTTTAAAAAACTTAAAAGAGAATCTATAGTCAACAATTATTAACCATTAAGGAAATTGTTACAACTAGCAACATAATCCTAATCTACGTTTATATTTTTATCATAAATATATTTAATAATTAGCAATATGTATGTTTCACCTTCTTCTATACAAAAGTTTTTTAAAATCTCTATTATTCATAAAATTGTTTCAGGAATAAATGTCTTGTCATTAATGTCTATGTTTCTTTTCATTTTAAATATATACATTTATATGCATATTTTTTCCAAATCATGAAATAATAATATTAGTAACAATCGTCATAGAACTCTTTTTTTAAAATATTCGTGCACATATATTAAAATATAGATCTCATTGTAATGTGTGACATTAACTGTACGTATCTTCAGTAGTATTAATGACCTTCACACACACCTTCAATTCTTTATAAGAACAACAAGGACAATAACTTCACAAATTATTGATTTTGAAATCAACTTACTTTCTTTGCAAGACAGAGAAATGTAAGGCAACGCGTGAATTATATTTTATATATATTCGTATTTTAAGAAAACCTATACTTGAAAATTTCTTGTAAAAACTTTTTACGGACACCTGCACGTTACAAAAACTTTCGTAAGTACTCGATAAACTCGTTAAAATTAATTAATTAAAAATTTAATCTGCGCAAGAATGCGTATAACCATTTAATTTTTCATAAATGTTTATATGATATGGTAGTCTATTAAAAAGGTAAATTAATTTCACAGAAAGAGACTAAATTACTACTAGGAAGACAAACGAGTTAGTGAAGATTATCGATGTCTAAAGGCGTCATACACGCGAGAAAGAATGGAAGATACACAGGTATATAAGTGTCATATAAAGTTACAATAGTATGTACAAATTGAGCACTGTTATATCAATCTATATGCTCGTGGAAATCCGTTTCCAGCTTACCTGCGGCACCACATGATGAAGACGCGTAT